>NW_021862698.1:0-911 GCF_006229205.1 Suricata suricatta | reverse complement strand
GGGCCACTTGCTAACTCACTGTCTGTGCTTTACATTGCTTATGCATTTATTCCATTTTATTTGTTTTTCTTGTGTTCTTTAGCAAAACTGAGTAATGTAAAATGATATAGCAAATTCACGTCATGCAACAGAATAGGGAGCCTGACAGGAAAATGGTATGTGAAAAGACATTTGTTATGCTTAGCCAGTAATTGCTACTGCTTCAGCAAATGGTACATCACTGAAGATTCTTTTTAAAGAAATTCTTTAATTATTATAATTGTTAGTTGTACATGCGCGTTTTAGGCAATTGGAAAATACAGAAAAGTATAAAGAAGAAAAAAATTCTTCCTTGATGCCAACAACTTGTGACAATATCAACATTTTGGTGTACCTTATTTTTATAATCTTATTTTAGTAAACATCTTCCTCAGCTGTTAAGCTTGTACATGCATTTCTATGTCTTAATCTTTTCCCTAGATATTATAACATATGCTTCTTCCTAGCTTACTATAAATTCTTAATAGATAGCCATTTAGTGGTGCAAATATATCTTTTTTAGAGTTTACAATTTAACAAACCATGTCCTTTATGGATATATTGGCTGATTCGGATTGTCCATCATGTATGTGGCACTGCATGAATGGATTTGTGTGTAAGGTGTTCTCTTTCTTTCATATTATTATATTTTATATTAGAAATATAATATTTACATACTGTGTATTATTTTTTCTCTTTTATATTATTATTTGTAAAGATGATTTTGGGATAACTGGCTGAAAAGACCTACATGCTTTTCTCTAGAGATAGATAGTGAAAACTTACATTCTGTAGGGCTGTTGCAGTTTACAGACCCACCTAGTTGCCTCCTAGTGACACACAGGTGACTCTTGTTCCTTTTTGTTTGTTTTCTTAATTTTGACATTCTATGG
>NW_021862697.1:0-911 GCF_006229205.1 Suricata suricatta | reverse complement strand
GACATTGTCCTGCTTGACGCTCAGTTCCCAGAGCCTTGCATCGTGCTCCCCGAAGTGCCAGCGAGCGAGTGAGCAGGCCCGCGCTTTGTCTCCGGACACCCCCTTCCCATCAGGAGAACGCCACCTGTCCAGGTGCAGTGGTGCTGCTTAATGCCTATCAGGTGAGCTGCGCTTCGGAGTTTCCAAAAAGAAAAAGAGAAAAAGACAGACATTTAAAAAGCTTTCGGTCTGGGGCACCTGGTGGTTCAGTCGATTAAGCATCCAACGCTTGGTTTCCACTCAGGTCATGATCTCACGATTTGTGAGTCTGAGTCCCACACTGAGCTCTGTACTGACAGCGTGGAGCCTACTTAGGATTCTCTCTCTGCCTCTATCTCTGCCCCTCCCCTGCTCACTCTGCCTTTCTCTCAAAATAAGTAAACTTTAAAAAATAATAATAAATAATAAAAGAAAACTCCTAAGTCTGGGGCTGTTCGGAACATCCACCGTCCACACAACAAACGACCCCAAGCCTCAGTGGCTGGAAACAACAGATACTCGATGTGCTCAGGATTCAGTGGGTTGGGAATTCAGGCAGTGGTCAGCCGGGGGAAGCGGGGTCTTCTGCTGTACGTGGCGCTGGCCGGGTCATTCGCTCAGATGCCCTCTGACCGTATCTGAGCTGTGCCGGAAGGTTCGTCTGCAGGTCTGGTGCCTGCCTCCTACGACCTCTGTCTCCTCTGGTTGGCTTGGGCTTCCTCACAACATGGCGGTCCCAGGGAGTCTCCCACGGCAGCTGGTTTCCAAGAAGGAACGTCCCGGCACATGAAAGCTGCCAACCTCACGGCTCACCCTCAGGAGTTTACACAGAACCACTTTTGCACCACTTTGGCCTCCCTATTAAGACAGGTCACAAGGGAAGCCCAGACTCC
>NW_021862696.1:0-911 GCF_006229205.1 Suricata suricatta | reverse complement strand
CTGTATGGAGATCCTTTCTGATTTGCCGCCCATCCTTTTGCCTACATGAGCAGTGCATGGATTCAGGGCTGGCAACAGCCCCATGGAGACTGCTCTGTTGTTGACCAGTTGGTCAAATGTATGACCTGGACTTGAAAGCAGCCCTACTCCACAGCCCATGCTCAGGACCTCCATTCTCTTCTGCGTCTCCTTTCTTCTCATTGTCAGTTGCTGACTTTGTCATGTAATAGGCCTAGAACAAATCCACTTGGACTTGACCTTCGATGATGGAAGACGGCCTATGATTGAGGGCTTGTTAACTAGGCTGGGGAGACTCAGCTGGGGCACTGTCTGCATAGACAGAAGGGTCTCTGTTAGACTCTGGTGCGCATTTTCAGTCTTTCCATTTTGGATTCCAGGGCCTCAGAACTGACTGCAGAAAGGCTGATTCTGTGTCCGGGCACAGGCTACATGCCAGCTGTCCTGAACGTGACCATGAGGCCTGTGGGGGGCTAGCTGTGGGGACCCCTGAGGGAGGAGAGGGTACGGGCAAAGGCCAACAGGCTGTCTTTATCCTTCAGCTGGACCTCATCTGCCAAATCCTGGAAACCAGTTGGAGGAAACATAATCTTCAGCCCTGTGTTCTACGCTTGTACGCAAGTATTTCTCACTCTCTTTTATCAAGGTGTATAAAGAGCTAAAACAACCCTAATTGCTACTTGTTTGGGCAAAGCTGTTTTGGAAGTTAACAATGGACAGGAGATATCCCCAGCACTGACACTCTTCATTCTATACTCATTATTTAAGGAATGGCCCTGTTACTTCCTCATCCTCTTTCCCTGGTGTGCGGTTGATGAAGAGGGAGGGACGTGTAACTCAGGACTGCTAGGAAGGGGAATTTCAGTTAACACCATTTGTTCTTTATGCCCCTT
>NW_021862695.1:0-911 GCF_006229205.1 Suricata suricatta | reverse complement strand
TCATGACCGGGTCCGGGCCCGGCAGGGGTGTGTCACGGAGCTGGCCAGAGCTGTGCCGCCTCCCTCGTCACCAGGTGGAGAAGTCGCCGCCCAGTTCCGGGGAAGGTGGGCACCGACGCCTCCGCTGCGGGGCATCTCTTCCTGGCTTGGAAACTGTCCAGCCTCACCTTTACCCTCAACCCTCCTGGCGCCCTTGCCCGTGGCCGTGGCCCACTGCCGCCTGCCTGCTCCTCACGGCGGCCTCCCTCCCCGACGCTCGCTCAGTCCTGAAGGCCAGGGGCCTGGCTGAGCCCTGGGGCTCCGGGTTGAACCCCGACGACGTGCACACGGGCTCTGCCAGGGCTCCCGGGCGGCCTCCCGGGGCTGGGCGAGGGCGCTGCTGCCCCGCTGCCCCTGTTTGGCAGACATTCAGTCTCGTGGCCCCGGGTACCCTCTGGCTTCCTCACCAGGGGGCCAGGGACCTAAAGACGCCTTCCTCGCTCAGCCCTCCCCTCGGCCGCTCTCAGACCCCTGGGTCCTGGGCACCACAGACCCGCGTCACTGAGGCCGCCCAGGGACCCGAGACGGGGACACCGTTCAGGGCGCCTCCGGGTCCCACTGCGGTGCAGGAGAGGAAGGTGGGGCTCTGCTGCTGGAGGCGGGAAGAGACACCTTGCGTCCGACACTCGGGACCTCCAGACACAAGTGGACAACAGAAAGGAAGGTAGGAAGTGAGGACGGATGACAGCCAGAGAGAAGGAAGGGAAGAGCAGCTTAGAGATTGTCTGGGCGCTTTGCAGCGGGCGGGGCCATGGGGGCGGGGCTGGCAGGGGAGGCAATGGCATGAGTTGCCTGCTGGCAGGTGGGAGCAGGGGGTGGAGGCAGTGGGGGAAGGCATGGGAGGCTGGGGCACTAAGGGAAGACCAGCTGGC
>NW_021862694.1:0-1814 GCF_006229205.1 Suricata suricatta | reverse complement strand
AAATGACTGGCCTAATTATCTCCTTGATACATCTCTTGCATTTTAGATCCCAGAGACAAACACTGTTGATTCTTGATTTTTGTATGATGTTGTTGTCTTATTTTAGCCAAAGTTTTGCCAACATAGCCTAGTGTTCTAAATGTTGTAGTTTTTAACTCTAGAGGCAATATAGGTGATAGAAATTCTTCCAAGTTTCTTAGAGACTGTTCTAATTTTCACTGTAGTGTGTTGTATACTAAATATGCCTTTATTTGTTTCCATTTATAATTGGTAGAATTTTGGGAGAACATGTGGAAAATAATGTTAACCATTAATAGACTTAAGACTTTTCTTATTTTTTAAATTCTAAATGCCATTCTTTTGATCTTGACTAATTTAAAATTTTTTCAAATCACCAAAGACCTTCCTATAAGTTAAAGGGAGTTTAGGATGAATAAATCACTGAAACTTCAATGAGGTCACAGTATTGAAGCTGCTTTTTGGGGGGCCAGAAATGAAATATAATTAATAATTCATAGTATTAATATTAATTATAAGTACTAATGAACTTCTACATATTTTGTGAGATATGTGCTTGTTGCTTATTCGTTTTGAAGTTATAGTAAAATTCTATATAATAGCTAATAAAACTAGCTTTAATATTTATGAAAACGGAAGCTGATATTTGATAGATGTTGTAATAGAAAAATAAATAAAGATTACTCTACATTTTGGATCAGAGTCTAAGATTTCCAAAGGGAAACCATTTAGAAATCAAAAGTACCTTGTCTTAACCTTGACCCTATCACGTGTATAAGTTTCAAAAAGTTAAGTAATCTCAGGATATCACTCAGGTGGAGATCCTTAATGAGTTCTCATTACCTTTTCTTAGCCTTCAGTAAATTAAGGTCATTGATAAAAATTGGAGATTTCTGTGAACTCCTTAGAGCATTGTTGTTTCATACTTTTTTTTTTTTTGTCATAAGACTTGTTCTAACAAAATCATATGCATGGAAGAGACGGGGAGCAGGTGGGGATAGCTTTTCTGATAAAGCCTAAATCACGGACAGGAAGTCTGGAATGTGCCATATTCCTGTTCTTTTTTCCTGGCAGCCTCTGGGGGCCTTTTTGAAATTGCCAGGGTTTCAAGGAGCAGAGGATGGAAATCGTAACACACAGTATTATTCTGAGATTAAAGGATATATTTGAACATTTCTAGTGATATGCAAAGCCTACAAATAATAGGCTAAATACTATTTTATTTCTGTTAATTAGTTTTATTACGATGTATCGATCATTGCTTTCTAATGTATTTCTTTAAAACATTTGAAATAGCATATATTTATTATTAATTACCTTTCTTGTAATATTTTAATCGAATCAAACGCAATTTGAATTTCATTTGATAAGGAGGAGAAGAAATATTAATTTTTAGAAAATCTGATTATCCCTAGATTAAAGTGAGGTAAGTCCACAGTTTTTATGGCACAATGGATAGGAGATGTATTTTAGTGGGATATTGGCTTTTTACTGAAGGGCTGAATGTTTTATGCACTTGTATAGATGGTATTCCTATGAGTACTCATATGAGCTCATATGTACAAAGGTTGATTCTCTTTTTATTTTATTTTTTAAATTTTTTTAAACATTTATTTATTATTGAGAGACAGAGAGAGACAGAGCATGAGCATGGAAGGGGCAGAGAGAGGGGGAGACACATAATCCGAAGCAGAGTCCAGGCTCTGAGCTGTCAGCACAGAGCCCAACGCGGGGCTTGAACCACAAACTGGGAGATCATGACCTAAGCCAAAGTCAGGAAGCTTAACCAACTGAGC
>NW_021862693.1:0-911 GCF_006229205.1 Suricata suricatta | reverse complement strand
AACTTTCATATACAGGGTTTTAGCAACGTCCACCTTGGAAGATTTGTTTTGAACTGCAGTGTGTGTGTGCGTGTGTGTGTGTGTGTGTTCACACTAGGGTGCTGGCCCACGGATATTAACAAGAAGAGGGCTCATATTATCTTTTCTTTATTTTGGAATCAGCCACGGGCTTGGCTTCATTGGACAGAAGGACTGCATTCAGTCCTCTGCGGAAGGCTGGAGGGAAGCACAGTGTAGAAGGAAGGGAGAGGCGAGGCCGCAATGGTAACCTTTCCTGGTGCCGGGGCCTGACTTCCAGGTCTGTGGCGGAGCCAGGTCTCCGTGAGTGAGGAGCAGGTGGAGCAGGCAGGAGCAAGACGTTATGAACACTCATGCAAATGATCCTGCGAAGCCAAGCGGCCTGTGGTGGAGTGATAGGGGCGGGGAGGCCGAGGGGAGAGCAGCAACCTGACTTTGAGAGGTTTCAGCAGGTGGCAAACACTACCAAATGATTCTGGTATCAAAACTGTGGCATTAGGGGAAGCCAGGGAGCGCGTGGCGGGGAGGACCAGATGCCCCCTGTCCCTGTCCTAGGCCGCCCGTACGTGCTGGCAGTCATTTTCTATACTCCACCCATTTGTTTAGTGCACATTCTAGGCCAACGGCTGCAGCAGATCCAGCCTAGCCAAAGGCAGGACGGCCTGTGAGTGCAGAAGAGGCTCTGCAGACTGCTACTAAAATCCTCATTACCTGCGGGATCAAATCCAAGCTCCTTAGTGTGAGATTCAGGGGTCCTCATGCTCCCGGCTTGAGCAACCTGCCAGGCTGGCCCCCCGACCGCTTCGTTTCCTGAGAGCCCGCTCCTCCAGCCCAATCCCGGCCAGTACTCACATCAAGCTCTCTCCCCTCCATGCGGTCGCTGTGCCTGAGAC
>NW_021862692.1:0-911 GCF_006229205.1 Suricata suricatta | reverse complement strand
TTGGTTGCCCTGGTCCCACAGTTTCCCTCTCTGTGCACCTAACGTTTTCCTTCCTTGTTCATTTCAGAGCCTCGGCCTCCACCCCAAGACTCAATTCCTAACCAAGATATTTTCAGAGAGATTCCATCCGTTGGCATGAAAAGGGTAAGGCGCCTCAGGAGCTTTCTCGGTCCCATTGTAGGACGAGTCTGGGGTCACTGCAGGTTAGAAAAAGCAGGGCTGCCTGGCTGGCTCAGTCGAAGGAGTATCCGACGCTTGGTCTCGGGGCGGTGAGTTCGAGCCCCATGTTGGGTGTAGATATTGCTTAAGAAAGTAAATCTTAAAAAACAGAGAAAGAAAAGCAGCACTGGAGGTCAGAGAGAGAGAGAGAGAGAGAGAGAGAGAGAGAGAGAGGGAGAGAGATTGATTCAAGTTGAGTGCTGCTTGCCCAGGAGAACACAGTGCCTTGGGAGAGGGTCTGCGAAAATCATGAATTGGGTAAAACTCGACATGTAGACCAAGACCTGTCTTCACAGAGTTCCCATAAGCAACCGCGTTCATAAACAAACCGATACCAAATGTTTAAGACTTACTTTGCCCCTAACTCGGCAAAACTCTGCATCTAAGAGGCCTCATCAAAATGACGACAATGACGGTGCTCCATGGAGAGCGTCCCCTTGAAGGGACTGGGGGTGGAAATGGTCCAGACACACTAAGAGGGTAGATGCTTCCACCTTTGCCCTTCCCGTAGCTCCCCCGGGGGAGAACGTCCGTGAGTGTCACAAGGCCTCAGGCCTTCGTATTTTCCTCCCCCGACAGGAGCAGCCTCAGACGGGAGGAAAACTCTATGAATGTCGCGAGCTCGGGAGACCCCTTCCGGGCATCAGACCACTTTTCCAGGACCGGAGGCTCCCCACTGGAGGCGACCCCGG
>NW_021862691.1:0-911 GCF_006229205.1 Suricata suricatta | reverse complement strand
GGGCGCGGGGCGGGGGCCAGGTGCGTCGGACCTCGCCGAACCCCCGCCCCGCGCGGCGGGCCGACCGGTGGAGAGACTGGGCTTCTGGGCCGAGCGCCGGGCGCAGACCTTCGCCCACCCGCCCCAGAACGGCCCGGCCTCTCCCGCCTGCGGCTGCCTCGCCCGGAGCGACCCTCTCCTGCAATCGCCCCTGCCCTGGGGCGCGCTCGGAGAGGAGTCGGGAGGGTGGGAGGGGAACGCGGCGCTGCGTGGAGCTGCTGAGGTTCAGCCCGCGGAATAACCGCGGGTGCAGCCTGAAATCAAACCTGCAGAAGGTTTGCGTCCCTTTGGGTGTGAATTGAGACGAGATGAGGTAGTGAGGGGGGCCCTTTTAACTTGCTGGGAAGCAATACCAGCCAGGGACCTTGGTACTACTATGTAGTGGGAGAGCAGAGGTCGCTAAGACGGGGAGGGGGGGGTGTTGGGGGGCTTTGGGGATGCGACCGAAAACAGAGGAGCGAGTCGGAAAAGAGTGATTTAGACGTGAAGAGGAACCACGACCTGTCAAAACTTGTCTCCCTTCGCCAGGGGCCCGCAGTCCAGCCATTCCTGCGTGGATCGCCGTTGAACACTCATCCCCTTGGGGGACAAAACCCTCCAGACTTGTTCCGGGGTTTGCGGGCTGGGGTGGTAGCCGGTCCTGGCTCCTTCCAGACTCTGAGCTATTCTAGGAGGAGGCCAGAGCGGTTCTTCCCATTTTCCAGATGAAGTCACTGAGAGGCCCAGCCGGGTGGGTGCAGGAGACCAGTGGGTGAGCAGGACCGGAGCCTGGGCTGCTAGTTGGCTGCCGAGGCCTCTCCGGAGGCGGTGGGAAAGCACTGCCTGCCTCTGAGGTCTCTGTGGACTGGTGTTTATCCACCTTTTTTTTTTTT
>NW_021862690.1:0-911 GCF_006229205.1 Suricata suricatta | reverse complement strand
GTCATTTACAATACAGTAGTTTCAATGATACTCCAAACAGAAAAGCAAAGTAAAAAATCAAAACCCCCACTTCTATTTCATGTAATTAGACTTATACAGAAATTAGAAGGTTAGGTACCAACTAGTTAATCACCTAATTTCACAGCTATCTGAAGTGGCAATTGTAATATAGCAGCTTATCTATGATACATTCAAGATATATGATATAATTTATTACTTGCCCATAAGCTAAAACACAGCCTGCTTAATACCTTTCCTTAAATTCCACCTCTATACTACAGTATACTTGAGGTCCATGCAAAAAAGTAGCTACTTTTTATATAGAAAATGGATGATTAAGTCTTTGGTGCTGTAAAAGCAACTTCAATTAAACATATCCACCCCCACCACCATAAAAAGAAGAGGAAGAAAAAAAAAAGTAAAAATAATAAGGGAAAAACCCAAGACACACTCCCTAGGGAGGAAAGAAACCCAGCATGTAATTTCTGTCCTTGACAGAATGTATTAAATAAGCAAACACCACCAACAAGCAAAACAAGTACTACAATGTAAAAATATTAAAAAAAGATAACCCTCTCACATGCATAAATGAAAGGTTGCACACAAAGAACTCACATCTTTTCAAGCTTCAATAGTAAATATTCTGCTACTATGTATTAAATACTGCATGGTTTGCCCAAGCCAAGATGAAACCACATCATAAATCAATAAACATTTTGCATTTTCTTTCATTATCTACTCAAAGTCATGCCTACTGCACCTCTAAACATTTCATTAAATCCAATTATACAGCAAACACTCCCAAAATAAACTTAGATTGTATTGCAGTTTCACTTAACAGTATATAAAATGCTGTGTTGTGACAGGTATCAATTATCCATTAGATACTGAATCAATTTTTCTTAAGCACT
>NW_021862689.1:0-911 GCF_006229205.1 Suricata suricatta | reverse complement strand
CTCTCTCTCTCTCTCTCTCTCTCTCTCTCTCTCTCTCAAATAAATAAAACATTTTAAAAAAGACATAAATACCTATTTGTTCATTGGCTTGCTATTAGTTTTTTACCCTTGCCACTGATGTCATTTCTTTTTTAGGTGTGGATAACAAAACTCAAGCTGGAGGCAGTACATGGAGGTGACAGAGAGATGTCTTACAGATATACCTCTCTGAAATTAAGCTGACAAGATTAACACATCATGGATGCACAAAGTCATCTTAAAAACCAAAAAAGTTCCCAGTCTTTCAAAATTTGGTATTGCAGTGAATGAATATTTTTAATTGTTATTTTAAAAATATAATTGCTTTGCTTTCACTTCCCTGGCCTTTGAGGATGTGTCCAGTAGGAGATTGCTGCGGTGGAGGTCTAGGAGATTTTTTCCTACTTTCTCCTCGAGGGTTTTGATGGTTTCCTGTCTCACATTCAAGTCCTTCAGCCATTTTGAGTTAATTTTTGTGTATGGTGTAAGAAAGTGGTCTAGTTTCATTCTTCTGCATGTTGCTGTCCAGTTCTCCCAGCACCACCTGCTAAAGAGGCAGTCTTTTTTTCCATCAGATACTCTTTCCTGCTTTGTCAAAAATTAATTGGCTGTACATTTGTGGGCCCAGTTCTGGGTTCTCTATTCTATTCCATTGGCCTATGTGTCTGTTTTTGAGCCAATACCATACTGTCTTGATCATCAGGGAAACACAAATCAAAACCACACTGAGATACCACCTCACGCCAGTCAGAGTGGCTAAAATGGACAAATCAAGAGACTATAGATGCTGGCGAGGGTGTGGAGAGACGGGCATCCTCCTACACTGTTGGTGGGAATGTAAACTGGTGCAGCCGCTCTGGAAAACAGTGTGGAGGTTCCTCAAAAAACTATCC
>NW_021862688.1:0-911 GCF_006229205.1 Suricata suricatta | reverse complement strand
AACTTTCATATACAGGGTTTTAGCAACGTCCACCTTGGAAGATTTGTTTTGAACTGCAGTGTGTGTGTGCGTGTGTGTGTGTGTGTGTTCACACTAGGGTGCTGGCCCACGGATATTAACAAGAAGAGGGCTCATATTATCTTTTCTTTATTTTGGAATCAGCCACGGGCTTGGCTTCATTGGACGGAAGGACTGCATTCAGTCCTCTGCGGAAGGCTGGAGGGAAGCACAGTGTAGAAGGAAGGGAGAGGCAAGGCCGCGATGGTAACCTTTCCTGGCGCCAGGGCCTGACTTCCAGCCTGCGGCGGAGCCAGGCCTCCGTGAGTGAGGAGCAGATGGAGCAGGCAGAAGCAAGACGTTATGAACACTCATGCAAATGATCCTGCGAAGCCAAGCGGCCTGTGGCGGAGTGATAGGGGCGGGGAGGCCGAGGGGAGAGCAGCAACCTGACTTTGAGAGGTTTCAGCAGGTGGCAGACACTACCAAATGATTCTGGTATCAAAACTGTGGCATTGGGGGAAGCCAGGGAGCGCGTGGCGGGGAGGACCAGATGCCCCCCTGTCCCTGTCCTAGGCCGCCCGAACGTGCTGGCAGTCATTTTCTATACTCCACCCATTTGTTTAGTGCACATTCTAGGCCAACGGCTGCAGCAGATCCAGCCTAGCCAAAGGCAGGACGGCCTGTGAGTGCAGAAGAGGCTCTGCAGACTGCTACTAAAATCCTCATTACCTGCGGGATCAAATCCAAGCTCCTTAGTGTGAGATTCAGGGGTTCTCATGCTCCCGGCTTGAGCAACCTGCCAGGCTGGCCCCCCGACCGCTTCGTTTCCTGAGAGCCCGCTCCTCCAGCCCAATCCCGGCCAGTACTCACATCAAGCTCTCTCCCCTCCATGCGGTCGCTGTGCCTGAGAC
>NW_021862687.1:0-911 GCF_006229205.1 Suricata suricatta | reverse complement strand
AGTCCCCACCCCCAGTCAGGATCGCGATTGCAATGGGGGAAAGGAAAAAAACAAAAAGCAAAAACCCGAGTCTCTCTTAGTTTCCGATAGCTTTGCTCAAGACGCTGTGCGCTGCTGGAAATGAGCTGGGAGCTCCTACATTCTAAGCACGCGCCCGGGCCTCCACCCGCCACCGACTCTTTGTTGGGGGTCCCGTCGGTGTGCGCCTTATTTCTTCCCTGTGGGGACCCGGGATTCGCGCAGTCCATGCAGGGGGTGCTGTGTGCCGTGGAAATGCGGTCAGTGGTCCCGTTCCCAAAACCAAGTTCGAATTGCTCACGCCGGGCCAGGCTCAGTCACCGCTCCGGCTGCTTCCCGCCGGGCTGGGGAGCGGGGAGCGTGCCTCCCCAGCACAGATGCTTCTCACAGCCACAGTCGCCTCTGATTCCCCGCCGAGATGGCTTAGGGCTGGGGGCTATTCCTTCTCTTGCGCCCTGCTACCCAGCAGTTATCTATGAATTGGGTTCCTGTCTCCAAGCGAAGCCAAGCGTTCTATACCTCTTCTCCAGAGACAGTTCTATGAGCGTGTTCCGACTCTGTCTCTTCCCTTTGTCTCTTGGGCTCTGTGCACTTGCGCCACGTTGGGCTGGGTATCTTACCTCCCCTGCCCGTCCCGGGCTGGCCCGTCCTCGGATCTCCCCCGTTCGCCCCCACTCACTCAGATATCCTTGAGGTTCTATTCCTTCCGGAGTTCATATTTTCTTTTTCCGCTCTCTCAGTTGAACGTAATATCCTTCTCAGTTCGAAAAACGGTGCGGAGGGAGTTTACAGAGCTCCCTTCCTCTCCGCCATCTTGGCTCCTTTATTTATTTTTAAAATGGCATAAACCTCGTTGAAGTTCTTTAGAATATGTTCATGTAGGTGAGAAGCTT
>NW_021862686.1:0-911 GCF_006229205.1 Suricata suricatta | reverse complement strand
TTCAGCCTTGCTGAAGGTGAAACTGATACTATGTATATCCAAGAATCTTCAGTCATCTATCTTCAGGCAGCAGACCATCTGACTAAAAGCATGAATCAACAAATGTTCAAAATAAATTCTCAGGTTGAAAAATCACTCAACTTGCCCTCATGGAATTTGCTTCTGAGGGCCCCAATTCAATAAATAGAATAGGAAATTCAAAGTATATTTCTTTCATGCCTTCATTACATCATTTATAATGATAACATGTTTTAGGGAAACTAAATTTTTTATATTAATAATAATTATGGAGAGGCAAAGGAGGCTAGTTTCTACTTTCATACCTAAGTATGTATTGGACATATGAATAAAACTTGAAATTATAAAAACTGAACAAGAAACACCTGTCTTATATGTGTGACTAGAAGTATAAATTCATATGCACATGGGTAGAGCTGTGTGTGTGGGTGTATAAGTTGTCTTCTAAGATAGCAATGTATTTATAATTAGATAAGATATTCAAAATGTATATTTAGTTTTCTAAATAAATGGTTTTTTCTAGATTTAGTCATTTCCACTTATTTATGATTTCTGCTTACTTCATGGAACAAAATAATGGTTTTTATTTTTTATTTTTTAAAAATAGTTTATTGTCAAATTGGTTTCCATATAACACCCAGTGCTCTTCCCCACAAGTGCCCTCCTCCATCACCACCACCTCTTTTCCCCCTCCCCCTTCCCCTTCAACTCTCAGTTCATTTTCAGCATTCAATAGTCTCTCAAGTTTTGCATCCCTCTCTCTCCCCAACTCTCTTTCCCTCTTCCCCTCCCCCGGTCCTCCATTAGCTTTCTCCTGTTTTCCTGTTAGACCTATGAGTGCAAACATATGGTTTCTGTCCTTCTCTGCCTGACTTATTTCACTTAGCATAACA
>NW_021862685.1:0-911 GCF_006229205.1 Suricata suricatta | reverse complement strand
ATGGAGGGTATTTTATTTTGACCTGCTGGGTCTAGTTGTCAAAGTCCTTCTTCAGTTCCGCACAGAACTCCCGGGCTTGAGCAGGACTGTCAGGCTCCTCAACTCATTAAGGGACATCCAGCCAGTGAGGGGACCTGGGGTCTCCTTCAGGGGTCTCTGAGGGTTTGGCCCTTGGGTTCTCAAGCACAGGTTGGCAATGGGCCCTTATTTGCTCTTCCCTTTGATCATGTGACTTCTTCTCTGATTATCCTGCTCTCTGGGACCCTAGATTTTAAAGTGCAACTCTTTCTCTCTCCTTTAAAGTTTTTGTAAACCCTCGGCACCACGGAGTGTCCCCAAGGACCCTCTCTCGCCTGGTCAGTGTGCTGTTGTGAGCAGACAAGGGCATCTGGCCACATTCAAACACTCACAGAAAGCATAGGATGAGATATAGATGGGACCTAAGAGCATCTGAATTCCAGCGCCATTACCAGTATCTGGTCCTCTATGACCAGGAGCAAGTTACGTAAGCTTTCTGAGCCTCCATCCCCATCTGTAAAATGGGATTAGTAACACCTTTCCTGTGAGGATCAAAGGAAATCATTCTTGGGGCTCCTGGGTGGCTCGATCAGTTAAGTGTCCAACTTCAGCCAAGTCATGATCTTGTAGCTCATGGGCTCAAGCCCTGTGTCAGGCTCTGTGCTGACAGCTCGGAGCCTGGAGCCTGCTTCAGGATTCTGTGTCTCGCTCTCTCTCTGCCCCTCCCCCACTTGCACTCTGCCTCTCTCACTCTCAAAAATAAATGATTTTTAAAAAAAGGAAATACTCCTAAAGAACATACCCTAAGGTGCACAGAGAGCTATAGAATTTAAAAGGATTCTTGTACTTAAAAATACAGAGTCCCTGGGGCCGCAAGGGGCTCCTATTGATTA
>NW_021862684.1:0-911 GCF_006229205.1 Suricata suricatta | reverse complement strand
GGCGGGCGGGGGGGGGGGTGTCCTCGTGAAGACGGCCCGGGGTGGGGGGTCGCGGAGCCCGCTGGCCGCTGCTGCCCACGGGCGAGGGGTGCTCCCGGGAAGACAGCGCTTCGCAGATTAGCCCCGTGAACGTCTCCTCTGATCTGTGCAGTCTGTTTCCGCCCGCCGCGCGCCTGGTCCCCGGCCGGCCTGTGTTCCTTCTGGTTTATTTTACAGCGAAGGTTTAGGACTTTGTGACTGTTGAGGTTTTTGAATACTTCTCACTCAATCCTGCCGTGTTTTCTTTTGAAAGTTATGAACCTAAAATGTCCCGTATTTCACACAGGCTCTGTAAATAGATTCCACTTACTGGCTCTGTTTTCCCTCCATCTTTTTACTTAATTCGAGGGCTGAAAGGGCTTTGGGATCTGGGCTGACCCTTTGTACTTGGTCTCGGTCAGCGTTTAGTCTGAGGAACCACAAACCCATTGGAATGTCTCACTATGGAAAATTTCTAAGTAAGGGAATTTACATTTTTGTTTAATTCCCAAGAAATTCAGGGGCGCCTGACCGGCTCAGGTCATGATCTCACGGTTCATGGGTTTGAGCCCTGTTTCGGGCTCTGTGCAGACAGCTCAGAGCCTGGAGCCTGCCTCCAATTCTGTGTCTGCCTCTCTCTCTGCCCCTCCCCCGCAAAAATAAATTTTAAAAAATTCCCAAGAAACTCGGATGCATCTTAGTTTGGAACCATTGATGTGCAGGTTGTCAGTCTTCTGCCTTTTTTTCCACCCGAAACAAAACCCTGGTCAGTGTCCTCGTCAGCAAAGGGGAGTGTGGGAACAGAGGCCCCTTACGAGTCCACCGAGCATCCTTGGTCCCCTCCCAGGATTCCGTGCCTCCCCCCGCACCTGGTCTCCGCGCCCCCCCCCCCC
>NW_021862683.1:0-1814 GCF_006229205.1 Suricata suricatta | reverse complement strand
AATTTTACTGTGTGTGCATTCTAAACGCTTAATACAACAATGGGCCACCTCTCAGCATTGGAGTAAAATATGGTTTTTTGCATAATGCATCCCCCCAAACAAAGGCAAAATATGGAAAGAAAAAAAGAAAGAAAATCTAATTGTCCCTCTTTACTCTCATATATCTCTTTTGTGCCTTGAGCAGTGGTTCATTTAAAAAGTAGCTTTTCATGGAGAATAGATATGCAAGGGATAACAAGAAATAAAACTCGACCTTTAGAGGTTACATAGTACTTATGTGATGAATACTGAGAAGACTGTATAAATATTAAGGTAAAGACACTCAGAAATTTTTGACTAGGTTTACCCAGATGCTTATATTTTCCATCGCACAGTACATCTATACCACAAAATGATAGTCATGGATCACCATTCATTATCAGCATCAGCATAATAATAACATAAAAATGATAACTGTATGTCTTTGATTTTTTTCTGCAGCAAAATCATATAAAGTTTCTGCAATCCAAATCTCTAAATATACGGAGACATTTCTATGCATTGATGCGAAAAGATAAAATGTTTAAACCACTAGTGTAAGTTAAAAACACGTCTTGAATTACCTGGCACTGAACACTTATGTTTCATACTCAGAGTTTATATCAATCTCTAGAGCAGTGGTCCCCAAATGGGGCAGGGGGTGGTTTACAGCACTCTTGAGTGTGTACAAAGAGATTCACCGGGTTCAAGAGATAAAAATGTTAGAAATTCTACATCTATTCATTGTTTTTGTTTAAAAATAAGTAGAAATAAATTAAGCCTTACTAATACATACTGTGTGGACTTATGTTGGGTCCCAAGGGAAAAGTTGAAGTGGCCGAGAGTGGAGGATGGCCATGTGCCTCACCCTCACTTGACATGTTTGCTTTCAACATATTCTGACATGCTGCAGTTTTACATGGGTGGGCCCGCTTAAGGGAGTTTATAAATTATATTATCTAGTTTTAATTAAATCAACCCTCAAGAAAAGCACAATGACTTTTCAAAAAGTTCTTCAAAAATATTGAGCTAAACACTACTAAGGCAAGCACAAGGAAAGAGCAAGAAAATGAATGAGCTGGTACTTCTAATATACATTCTTCAGCCACATTATGCAGTAGAAACTGTGATAATCTAATCAATGCTGATAGGAAGTTGGCAAAAAGTTCAACAATATCAAGTAAACTATGCAACATGGGTTTATGTCCACTATCATTAATGATAAGCTTTGCCTCAGCAAGGTTTGTTCTTGAAATTTTAGCTACTATAAAAGTGCATTTTTATGTAATTTATGAATTTGTATTCATAAATATATAATGTAATGTATTCATATATAATATATTCATAAATTTTATATACAAATATATATTTGAATATATGCATATATATTTAGCAATGGGAAGTCAATTTAAAATTTAGAGATAATTGAGCAACTGGTGAAATGCTTAGTTTGACATTTTAACAATGTTAAATAATAAAATGTATTTTCCCACATTCCCTAAACTAATTGCATATACATATATTTGCTAGTTTGGTTAATTCTATTACAGCGAAGAATGCAATTCAGGTACACATAGGCATATTTCATACAAATTTGAGCATGGAGATTTTGAAATACTATAGCATATTAATTTATCTTATATAGAAAATTTTAGATACTTCCCTTCTAAAAAAATAAAATCGAAAACCTTAAACTTTTAAAGCTAGAAAACTAAATTAGGTTGCTATTGTATTTAGACAAATGCCACTTTTACTAATTGCCAATTCTGTACTTTCATTTATATAAGAAGGGACTT
>NW_021862682.1:0-911 GCF_006229205.1 Suricata suricatta | reverse complement strand
GTTTCGTGACATTAAGTACATTCACCATGTTGTACAACCGTCTCCACCATGTTTTTTTCTTCCCAAACTGAAACTGTATACCCATTAAACTATAGCTCCCCATTTCCCCCTTCCCCTCACATTCTCCCTTCTGTCTCTGTGAACTTGCCTACTCTGGGTATCTCATGTGAGTGGAATCATAAAATAGTTGTACTTTTGTGTCTGGCTTACTTCACTTAGTATAAGGTTTTCAGCGTTCACCTGTGTCATGGCGTGTGTCAGAATTTCCTTCCCTTTTCAAGCTGAATGTATATACTCCACGTATCCACCACATTTGGTTTATCCCTGCTTCCGTCAACAGACATGTGAATCGCTCCCACCATCAGCTACGGTGAATAATCCGGCTGTGAACGTGAATGCAGGTGTCTGAATCCCTGCTTTCAGTTTTGGTTCTGTGCCTAAAAGTGGATCTGCTGGATCGTACAAGAATTCTGTGTCTGCTTTTTCCCTTCTTATCAGTAGGACGGCCAAATGTCGTTTGGGGCAACACAGAACCACACACGAGGTCACGTGGGTAGGGCCTTAAGATTTTATCTTTGTCCTGTGGTGAGACGGACGACAGGGCAGTTTTCTTTCTCTCTCGTGTGGCCCCGTTGCTCCATTTTTGCCTAGTGAACCAAAGCATAGAGAACGTTTCATCTTCTAGTTTCTAAAAGGGTTGAGAGTTTTGTGTGTGTGTGTGTGTGTGTGTGTGTGTGTGTGTGTGTGGTTTATTTTTATTTTTTTAAATTTTTATCTCTTGGACGTTGGCCAGGCTGTAGTTACCAGCCGGTTGGCACTTGCAGATCTACTCACTGGGCCCCATTCCCTGAAAGGATAGAGGGCTGGAGCGAGGTAGACTTACAGCCATAAATGGATCTTTGTGATGGGCT
>NW_021862681.1:0-911 GCF_006229205.1 Suricata suricatta | reverse complement strand
TCATCTGTTTCATATCTTAAAGTCTTCCTATGAGTGAAATCATATGCTCTTCATCTTTCTCTAATTTCGCTTAGCATAATTTCCTTAGTTCCATGCATGTAGGTGCAAATGGCAAGATTTTGGTCTTTTTGATTGCTGTGCAATACTCCATTGTATCTACATAGCACATCTTCTTTACCCATTCATCTGTCAGTGGACATTTGGACTCTTTCCACAGTCTGGCTATGTTGAGGTGCTGCTATAAACATTGGGGTGCACGTGCCCCTTGGAAATGAAACACCTGTGTCCCTGGGATAAATACCTAGTAGTGCAATAGCTGGGTCATAGGGTAGTTCTAGTTTCAAATTTGGGGAACCTCCATACGTTTCTCCAGAGTTTACACTCCCAAAAGGAATTCCCACTAGTTTGCATTCCCAAAAGCCTTTCTCTTTAGGGAATCTCTACACCCAACTTGGGGCTCAAACTCATGACCCTGAGATCCAGAGTTACAGGCACCACTGACTGAGCCTGCCAGGCTCCTCCGGGGTTGTTTCTAATGTGAAACAAGTGTTAACATCACGGTGGCTCAGAGGTTCTTGGAGACACTAACCCAGCTCTGACCTGCACAGAAGGGGCCAACAGGGAGCTGTTCAGGTCTGGGGGGACCTGCACCTCACAGTAGTTTTATTTGGTCGTCAAGCCAAAGTCATGCTGGCAAAGGAGAAAAGAACCCGAGGGAGGGGAATTACAGGAAAATGACCATAGGATCACTAAACAGGCAGAAATGGACAAAACATAACATGAAACAAGTGTCAAAGGTCGAAATGTGGAAATGGGCTTGAGTTCGCCCCGCCCCGTCCTCCCGCCATGTTGGTGAGTGTCAGGCCTGCAGCGGGTTTAGACTCCTCCCCCAGACGCCCTGGGAGCTCGGT
>NW_021862680.1:0-911 GCF_006229205.1 Suricata suricatta | reverse complement strand
GCAGCGCGCCTCCCCCCAGATTTCCCGCCAGCAGCCGCCGCGCGGTTTATTCCGAGCCTCCAGGCGCTCGGTCCGACAGAGCGGTTGGGCCTTGTCGGCCGTCGCTATGTCGCGACAGAGCACGCTGTACAGCTTCTTCCCCAAGTCTCCAGCGCTGAATAATGCTAACAAGGCCTCGGTCAAGGCCTCAGGTGAAGGCGGCAGTGCAGCCGCTGCCACCCGGGCCTCCTCTTCTCCCGGCGGGGATGCGGCCCGGAGCGAGGCTGAGCCTGGGCCTGGGCCCCTGGCGAGCTCTGCGTCGCCGCCCCGGGCGAGGAACATAAACGGAGGGCTGCGGAAGTCGGCCGGGCCAGTGGTCCCCGCCAGGTAGCGCGGTGGGGGGAGGGGAGGGGCGTCGAGGGTGGGGGCACAGCAGCGGGGCGCAGGGAGCCTGGGGAAGGGAGGCTCGCTTTGGAGGGCTGGGGGTGCGTAGCCAGGCCTTGGGCTCGGGGTGGGGGAGGCTGCATTCTTGGCTTGAAACCGTGCAGGGGTTGAATTTGTAGCCTTGGCGTTAGGGGGCGTAGATTGTAAACAGGGCAGCAGGAAATAGGCTGCAGGAAGAAAGGGGGGGGGGGGAGACGCGCAGACTTCGGAGGAAGAGATGAGTTCCTCCAGGTGGGAGGCCGGGCTAGAGAGGGAGTGCAAACTGCTCCGGGTTGCGAGAAGAAAAGGGAGGTGGGAGCGTTGGGGGTGGGGCAGGAAGAGAAAGGAGCTTTGCGAGCTCTTTGCGGGATGCGCACCCGGGGACGGGGTGGTGCTTGCCTGCGGCGGGGGAGGGGTGGCGGGAAAGGAATGCCTGCGGGGGGGGATGAACGCTTGCAGCCCCAAGGCTGTGGGGGCGCGGCAGTGAGTGGGATTCGAGGAGGAGGTTC
>NW_021862679.1:0-911 GCF_006229205.1 Suricata suricatta | reverse complement strand
TGCTCCCAGCTGCCCCGGTGGTGTCACCTTGCGAAGCCGCAGCCCCCGCCACGGGGAGGCCAGCACCATCAGGAAGACACAGGCATCCGGCCCCACAGACCTCACCACCACTGTCCTGCCTGAACCCGCAGACCTTGAACCCACCGCCCACTCCACAACCACGTGGTGTTTCCCCCAATGTGGGACCCGGGGAAAGGGGTGAGAGCCACAGGGCGGGGGTGGGAGCACAGGGTGGGTGCAGGTCATAGCGCCGGGATGCGGGTCACGGAGGGGGAGTGTGGGTCACGGGGGGTGGTGCAGGTCACAGGGCGGGTCCCTGCAGACACAGGTGAGGGACCCAGTTCTCACTCCAAGGCGAAGGAGCGCCAGTGGCCACAGGGAGGGGTGAGGACTGTGCGCCTGTGTCTCGGGACATCCCGGCCTTGGGGCACAGTCTCCGGAACAAAGCCAGGCTCTCAGGACACAGTGCGCAGCAGGGGACAAAGTGGCCGGCGCCCCGTCCCATCAGCGAGACCGGCTGGCGCACCCACCCCACACCCGTGCTCTGCCCCACAGTCCCCCCATAGGACAGCACAGCGCACGGGTGACACGCAGCTTGAGGACCAGCCTCACCCCAGCAGGGGCCGCAGATCCTGGGAGGACCAGTAACAAACCCAAACTGAGGACGAGCAGCCAAGGGGGTCAGCACCAGGACGGGGGTGGAGCCGGGGCTGGCCTGCCATGTGGGCACAGAGCCGACGGCGTCTCAGGAGGACCTTCTGGGAGAGGACAGTGGCCACTGAGTGAGGATAAACAGGCCTTTACTCAGACTCACGGGCTGAGGGGGTCAGCGGCCATCACTGTGCAAATCGAGATCCGAGAGCTTCACGCTGGCACATGGAGGGGGGTGGGGCACGGGGACGGCTGGGGGG
>NW_021862678.1:0-911 GCF_006229205.1 Suricata suricatta | reverse complement strand
ATCAAAGCCCACAATATTGATGAAATTGTGCTGCTTGGCTTCAAATCCACAGGGACCAAGTACATTTCAGGTGGCCAGCAACTGAGACTCGTCAATCAACTTCTTACTGCATCAGATTACCTCAGGCAACAACAGATGTTGTTGGGAACGTGGAGAAAGGGGAACCCTCTTGCACTATTGGTGGGAGTGCAAACTGGTCCAGCCACTTTGGAAAGCAGCATGGAGGTTCCTCAAAAAGGTAAACACAGGGCTACCCTATGAACCAACAATTGCACGACTAGGTATTTATCCAAAGGATACAAAATTGCTGATTTGAAGGGGCATATGCAACCCAATGTTTATGGCAGCACTAACAACAATAGCTAAATTATAGGAAAAGCCCAACGGTCCATCAACTAATGAATGGATAAAGAAGATGTGGTATAGTACTTGGCAATCAAAAAGAATGAAATCTTGCCATTTGCAATGATGTGGATGGAAGTAGAAGGTATTCTGCTAAGTGAGGTAAGTCAGTCAGAGAAAGACAAATACCATATGATTTCACTCATATGTTGCAATTAAGAAACAAAACAGATGAACATAATAGGGGAAGGGAAGGAAGAATCAGATAAAAACAGAGGGAGGCAAACCATAGGAGAGTCTTAAATACAGAGAACAAACTGAGGATTTATGGAGGGGAATTCAGTGGGAGGCCTGGCTAAACAGGTGATGGGGATTAAGGGGGGCACTTGTGATGAGCATTGGTGTTATGTGTAAGTGATGAATCACTGAATTCTATTTTTTTTGTTTCCTTATTTTTTAATTAAGTAATTAATTTTTATAATATTTATTGTCAAATTAGTTTCCATATAACAACCAATGCTTCTCCCCACAAGTGTCCCCCCTCCATGACCATCACCCCCTTCCCACCT
>NW_021862677.1:0-911 GCF_006229205.1 Suricata suricatta | reverse complement strand
CTTTGTGCATCAAACAGCACAGTTGACAAAGTAAAAGGGCAATTTATGGAATGAATAATAATGTTTGCAAATCATTCTCTAATAATGGAGTCCTATTCAGAAAATACAACGAAATGTTAAAACTCAACAACCAAACAGCAAATAATTTTAAAAGAACAGAGGGGCACTTGGGTGGCTTAGTCAGTTAAGAGTCCGACTTTAGCTCAGGCATGATCTCAGATTTATGGGTTCAAAGGCCCAGGTGGGCTTTGTGCTGACATCTCAGGGACTGGAGCCTGTGTCTCCCTCTCTCGTTGTCCCTCCCCTGCTCACACTCTGTCTCTCTCTGTCACTTAAAAATAAACATTTAAAAAAAAAGATCAAAGGACTTTGAATAGACACACTGTCCCTATAAAATATAGAAATGGCTAACAAGCATATGAAAAGATGCTCAGCATCAATAACCGTTAGGGAAATGCAAGGCAAAGCCACAATGCGATAGCACCTAGTACACGTTAAGATGGCTCTTATCAAAAAACAGAAAATAGCAAGTGTTGGTAAAGATGTGGAGAAAGCGTGCACTGTTGTTGTAAAATTGTAAGACCGCTATGCAAAGCAATATGGTGGTTCCTCAAATATATGTAAATACACACACACACACACACACACACACACACACACATTTTATTTCACCTTAAAAAGAAAACCTCAAGTCAAATGCCATAACAAAGATGAACTTTGAGGACATCATGCTAAGGGAAATGGGGCAATTACAAAAAGACCAATATTATAGGATTCCATTTGGTGTCTAAAGTAATCATATTAATAGAAGTGTAAAATAGAAATATGTGGACCACTTTTGAGAACCAAGGATTCTCAGGCTTTGAGATGGAAGGAAAGGGAAGTTGTGGCTTCACAGTAAGTATGGAGTT
>NW_021862676.1:0-912 GCF_006229205.1 Suricata suricatta | reverse complement strand
AAAAATAATTAGGCCCATCAGCAACAACGGTGGTAAATTTTGAGCCTTTTTAATCAATACTGATTAGGTCAACTAGCAAGACAGAATTAAGACTACCCAAGTTTCCATTCTCTTGGCTTTACAAGCATGTTGTTTATTTAGTAGTATTTGGGAGATTGCTATTTAATTCACCTGGACTCCAAGAGACACTTGATTGTATTGCAAGGCCTTCTTCAGGAACAGTGAGGGGTCTTAGTGATTATCAGAGTCACCGCTAATGTTTAGAACAGTAAAAGTATGAGCCCCTTTATATTCTCTTAGGAAGATTTTTTAAAAAGTTATTTTTGGGGTACTTGTAATTCTGATGTTTAAGTTATGTTTTCACTATGATTATCTCATTACTCAGCTAAAATTCAAAGTGGATATTTCGGGTGTATTTAGTATAATTGGAGAAACTTGAAGTCATGCTGACATGAAAAATTTTAGAAATTTTGTTTTCTTATTTCCAGAAACAGTTGCATATAGCATCAAAATTGGATTGATTCTTGGTAATTGAAATATGAAATAGTATTTGTTAATTTCTTTATTCTCTAGTCATCAATTCAAACCAAGGGAAAGGTATTCTAATTAAATCTGGGGGAATAATTAGATTGAACTGTGACTGAGTAAGTAAAGGTTGGAAACAGATGGAGCTTGAATAGAAAGCAAATTTAATCATATGGGATATTGAAATTGTCAATATGTATGTGATTTTCTTAAACTTAGAATACATTTCACATGGGGTGCTTGGGTAGCTCAGTCAGCTAAGCCTCTGTCTGACTTTGGCTCAGGTCATGATCTCATGGTTTGTGAATTCAAGTCCTGAGTCAGGCTCTGTGCTGACAGTTCAGAGCCTGGAACCTGCTTCAGATTTTGTGTCTCCCTCACTCTCTG
>NW_021862675.1:0-912 GCF_006229205.1 Suricata suricatta | reverse complement strand
CATTGAGCATGTCTATTAGCACAATTTTTCCAACAGCATTTGCTCACTCATATCTCTGTCGCAGTTTGCATTATTTTTCTTGCATAAGAAAATTCTTACATTATTTTTATTTTTTTCCATTAGTATTATATTGGTTATGGCAATCTGTGATCATGTTACTTTTGTAATTGTTTTTGGGCTGCCACAAACCATGCACATATAAGACGGTGAGCTTAATTAATAAATGTATGTGTTCTGACTGCTCCACTAACAGGCCATTCTTCCGTCCCTCTCCCTCTCCTCAGTCCTCTGTATTCCATGAGACACAAGAATGGTGATATTAGGTCATTTAATAACTCTAAAATGGCCTTTCTTTTTTTGGTTGTTTATTTATTTATTTTGACAGAGAGCACAGGCAAGGGAGGATCAGAGAGAGAGGGAAAGAGAGAATCCCAAGCAGGCTTCATTCTGTTAGCACAGAACCCAATGTGGTGTTCCATCTCACAATCATTAGATCATGACCTGAGCTGGAATCAAGAGTTGGATGCTTTACCAACTGAGCCACTGAGGTAATGGCCTTTAACTGTTCAAGTGAAAGGAAGAATTGCACATCTCCGAGTTTAAATCAAAAGCTAAAGCTAGAAATGATTAAGTTTAGTAAAGAAGGCTTGTTTAAAGCCAAGATAGGCTGAAAGCTAGGTCTCTTGAGTCCCAACAGTTAGCCAAGTTGTGAATGCAAGTGGAAAGGTCTTGAGGGAAATTAAAAATGCTATTCCACGGAACACACAAATGATATGAAAGTGAAACTACCTTATTGCTGATATGGAGGAAATCCTAGTGGTCTGGATAGAAGATCACACCAGTCACAACATTGTTACCTAGTTGCAGGTAACAAGTTGGAAGCTAGCAGAGGTTGGTTCATGAGGTTTCAGA
>NW_021862674.1:0-912 GCF_006229205.1 Suricata suricatta | reverse complement strand
CCACCCACATTCACACTCCTGGGAAGTGCGGAGGAGGCTGCCCTGGGGAGTTATGATCTCAGACCTCTAGCCTCAGAGATTCGCACACTCGGTACAAATGACCTTGGTCTTAGGTAGCCTTGACTGGCAGGGCCCCAAACAAAGCACGAAGCCTCTTGGAGGAGGGAACATCCACAACAGACTTCAGGAAATGCCCTCAGAGTTCAAGGCCAACAACCAACAGGCAGTAAACACGAGTGAGGTCTCCAAGGAAACGAGATGAGTTGTACGTGGACAACACAGAACAGACACCATCGCACATCGGTCTCCTGACATTGGAATGATCAGACACTGTGTACAACAGCCACATCTAACAAACGTGAATAAATAAATCACTAACTGGATTATTTATTACCACAAACCAAAAATAAACCACAAACCGAAAGATAACTACAGGGAACAGGAAACTCTAAAAAAGCAGCACAGTAGGCTGAAAACCAGACAAGTAGAATTTCCAGTGATAAAAGAACTTCGACACATGGAAAAGAACCGTAATTAAAAAGCGAACCGCAATATGTGGCATGAGACTGGACATAGAAGACGGAAATAAACCTAACAGAATATAACACTGAGAAACGTATGGAATACGGAGAAAGACAGCAAGTACAGAAAATACACTCACAAAATTTAATGTATATGTGGTCTGAGTTGAAGGAGACAGAAGAAAGGAGAGAGAATGAACAGAGATGATGGCTGAGAATTTTCCAGAGTTGATGCAAAAGGGCAATCCATAGATTCAAGAGGCACAGAGAATCTTAAGCAGAATATAAAGAGGTACACAGTTAGTTACATCAGAGTGGGACTACAGAAAACCAAAGACCCTCCTCTCTCCTCCAAAAATTAGTCCTAAATGGAGACAAGGGACAAAGAGAC
>NW_021862673.1:0-912 GCF_006229205.1 Suricata suricatta | reverse complement strand
GGAAGGAAGAAAGGAAGGGAAGGATGAAGAAAGAAAGAGGAGAGAGATGGGTTTCTTTATTCATCCATTCAACAAGTATTTCAGTACCTACCATGAACTAGTTCTAAGAGCTAACTGAAAATGTAGCAGTGAATAAGACGGGCGAAGACTCTTTCAGTGCTCCTAACTATTACCTGAGTACTTTTCTGTACAGTAGAGATCCATAGAGAAATAACAGACAAGAGGGATAAAAGATGTAGGGAAAATGTCTACCACGTGCTGACCAAACACTACTACTGCATAGCTAACTGTGCTGAGCACACTGCATATTTTCACAGCAACCCCATGATTTCTTATCCCTATCTTCAGGGCACAAAGATAAACCAAGGCACAAAGACATTGAGGAACTTGTCCAAGGTTGTATAGATAAAAAGTATCTGCTTCGGGACAGAGCCAATCCATCAAGGGCTTGCTTGACCGTTTCCTAAAAGCTCTTTCGGCCAGAGGCTCGGGAATCAGCCCCTCTTTTGAATCTCTGCTCATCTCGGAAGGTTTAGAGTTGATTATCTTGAGCCCTGAGCTCTCCCTGCTCTGTCCCCACAGCACACTGCACAGGATGCCTCATCCCCTTCCTCCCGTGTCCCTGCAGATGGCCACCCAAGACAGTTGTCCAGCCTTGTGCTTCCCCATCCCCTTCACGCTTTGCCCACGCCCTGCCAAGAGCTGCTTCCAGAATGTGTCTCTCCTGGTTTCACCCAGGCCTCCATGAGTTCTTGCTTAGTGTCTTGGAAAAAAAACAAATCAAATGTTCACGATACAGCGACCAGGTTCCAGGCCCCGTACCAGACACCTTACATGCATTCCCTCAGGTAACACTTCCTGTCCTCTGCTACCTTCCCCAGGTCACAGGCAGGAACTCCCAGCTCCTCATCT
>NW_021862672.1:0-1814 GCF_006229205.1 Suricata suricatta | reverse complement strand
GCTCAGTTGGTTAAGCTTCCTGACTTTGGCTTAGGTCATGATCTCCCAGTTTGTGGTTCAAGCCCCGCGTTGGGCTCTGTGCTGACAGCTCAGAGCCTGGACTCTGCTTCGGATTATGTGTCTCCCCCTCTCTCTGCCCCTTCCATGCTCATGCTCTGTCTCTCTCTGTCTCTCAATAATAAATAAATGTTTAAAAAAAATTTAAAAATAAAATAAAAAGAGAATCAACCTTTGTACATATGAGCTCATATGAGTACTCATAGGAATACCATCTATACAAGTGCATAAAACATTCAGCCCTTCAGTAAAAAGCCAATATCCCACTAAAATACATCTCCTATCCATTGTGCCATAAAAACTGTGGACTTACCTCACTTTAATCTAGGGATAATCAGATTTTCTAAAAATTAATATTTCTTCTCCTCCTTATCAAATGAAATTCAAATTGCATTTGATTCGATTAAAATATTACAAGAAAGGTAATTAATAATAAATATATGCTATTTCAAATGTTTTAAAGAAATACATTAGAAAGCAATGATCGATACATCGTAATAAAACTAATTAACAGAAATAAAATAGTATTTAGCCTATTATTTGTAGGCTTTGCATATCACTAGAAATGTTCAAATATATCCTTTAATCTCAGAATAATACTGTGTGTTACGATTTCCATCCTCTGCTCCTTGAAACCCTGGCAATTTCATAAAGGCCCCCAGAGGCTGCCAGGAAAAAAGAACAGGAATATGGCACATTCCAGACTTCCTGTCCGTGATTTAGGCTTTATCAGAAAAGCTATCCCCACCTGCTCCCCGTCTCTTCCATGCATATGATTTTGTTAGAACAAGTCTTATGACAAAAAAAAAAAAAGTATGAAACAACAATGCTCTAAGGAGTTCACAGAAATCTCCAATTTTTATCAATGACCTTAATTTACTGAAGGCTAAGAAAAGGTAATGAGAACTCATTAAGGATCTCCACCTGAGTGATATCCTGAGATTACTTAACTTTTTGAAACTTATACACGTGATAGGGTCAAGGTTAAGACAAGGTACTTTTGATTTCTAAATGGTTTCCCTTTGGAAATCTTAGACTCTGATCCAAAATGTAGAGTAATCTTTATTTATTTTTCTATTACAACATTTATCAAATATCAGCTTCTGTTTTCATAAATATTAAAGCTAGTTTTACTAGCTATTATATAGGATTTTACTATAACTTCAAAACGAAGAAGCAACAAGCACATATCTCACAAAATATGTAGAAGTTCATTAGTACTTATAATTAATAATAATACTATGAATTATTAATTATATTTCATTTCTGGCCCCCCAAAAAGCAGCTTCAATACTGTGACCTCATTGAAGTTTCAGTGATTTATTCATCCTAAACTCCCTTTAACTTATAGGAAGTTCTTTGGTGATTTGAAAAAATTTTAAATTAGTCAAGATCAAAAGAATGGCATTTAGAATTTAAAAAATAAGAAAAGTCTTAAGTCTATTAATGGTTAACATTATTTTCCACATGTTCTCCCAAAATTCTACCAATTATAAATGGAAACAAATAAAGGCATATTTAGTATACAACACACTACAGTGAAAATTAGAACAGTCTCTAAGAAACTTGGAAGAATTTCTATCACCCATATTGCCTCTAGAGTTAAAAACTACAACATTTAGAACACTAGGCTATGTTGGCAAAACTTTGGCTAAAATAAGACAACAACATCATACAAAAATCAAGAATCAACAGTGTTTGTCTCTGGGATCTAAAATGCAAGAGATGTATCAAGGAGATAATTAGGCCAGTCATTT
>NW_021862671.1:0-912 GCF_006229205.1 Suricata suricatta | reverse complement strand
CATGGTAGAGACCTTAGGAAAGCTCAGTCCCAGCCGCGGCCCAGACACTTGGATGAGGCTTGATGATGAGCCTTGAGCCTTAGTAAGACAGGGATTTCCCGTCCTTACAGATCTGGCTGGCCTGGCCGGAGTCTTCTGCCCCAGGAAATAAAATCTGAGCCCTAACTATTCTGTACCGTTTCCTATTTGTTGATGGACTTGAGGAATTCCAGTGTTGGCTCCTGAGAATGCTCGTGGGGAGTCTAGCATGGTCACCTGGGAGACGTTTTGTGAGGGCCTGCTGTGTGCAGAGCCGTGTGCATGACCCTGTGGGCAGGGGTGTGGGGGTGGGGGTGGGGCGGGGCTAGAGAAGAGGGCCCTGCCTGCCCAGTGCTTCCAGCGTGGGAAGCGGTGAGGCAGGACAGATCCATGAGGCACGGAGCAGAAGGTCACAGTCACCGGGCAGGCACGGGGGCCCCAGGTCTTAGGAGGAGACCAGCGTGGCGCGTGCACCCGAAGGAGGGCGGGAGGGGTGTTGACGCGCCCCAGGAAGGTGTCTGTGCCCTTGACAGACAGAGTCTCGGACTAGGGAAGAGGGCAGGATCTTCCTTTCTAGGTAGAGAGGGCAGTCTGAGCAAAGGCAAAACAGTTAAAACCTGAAGAAAACTAGGTTTCTGAGCCTTCCTAATCTAAAAAAAGATTGGATTCCCAAGCCACCTTCTTGATTTTTGTTTGATTGTTTTTTGGTTATATTCCCATCACATTTTTACTTTTGATTACTCGATGTTTTAAAAATAGATTCTTTTTTCCCATAAGTTTGCTTTAAAAAGGAAGCTGTGACTTAGTCCTTCACTGTGTATGTGTTTTAATGGGCAGCATAATACAGAAGCACCGGAGTGAAAAACGGCGTCCGGTGGGCACCAGGGCGCACCT
>NW_021862670.1:0-912 GCF_006229205.1 Suricata suricatta | reverse complement strand
ACTGTGTGCGGGGAGGGACAGTTCTTCCTGGTGGGACTGAGTTAGGTGTCCCGGCTCCTGCAACACCGGCAGGCACAGCATGCTGGGGGCACCCCTGTTGCCGTGGCCACCAGAAGTGCCCCCACCTGTCTCTAGCCGCTCGGGGAGGTGGGCTGGTGGACTCCAGGTAAGGACACGACACTGTCGGCGGCTGGGTTTTCTCCACAGAGTCTCTGGAGAGGACCAGACCTCTGTCCTTAAAGTCTCTGGGACTGCTGGTTGGCTACCTCCTGAAGCCACTTGGCTGGTCCAGCGCCTGGGGGCAGGCCCCACCTCACTAGTCCCGCTGCCTCCCTGGGGGGACCCCACTTGCCTGGGTCGCACTCCCAGGAGGCCAGCGTGGAGGCAGGACCTGCTGTGTGCTGGGCCTCACAGCCGGAAGAGGTGCAGGTGAATCTGGTAGGCTGGTGGGGTCCTTGAAGACTTGGGGGGGGCTCACCCCCAAAGTGAAGCAGCTCGTTGGACCAGCCAGAAAGCTGCAGAAACAAAGTGCACAGCGTTCTGGGCATGGCCACGCGGCAGCTCTCAGGCTCGAGGCTTCTGGATGCAGGAGGTGTCCCTGGATACCAAAAGGGCCACCTTCTCTCCTGCTCCCCCCACCTCCCGCCTATGGCTCTGTCCCCCTCCTGCCTCCTGCTCCTCTGCTGGGCAAACTGAGCCCTGCAGCCAGCGGCTGGTGGCCAGCCTTCTGTGTGGGGTGAGGGGGTGAGGGTACGGCTGGGTGGGGGGCCCGGGGGCTGCTGATGCCTGCTGACGGTCCCCTGTGCTCTGCTCCCTTGGGCAGTAGCTGAGGCGCACAGGAGCTTGTTACGGAAGGGACTGGGTGGCTTTGTAGACGCAGCCAGAAGCTTCCCAGCGTGGTCCCAGCGTCTG
>NW_021862669.1:0-912 GCF_006229205.1 Suricata suricatta | reverse complement strand
AAAAAAAAAGAAAATCTTAACTTTGTGTCAAACATGCACTAAAGCTATCCAAATATCCCTCCTATACTGTTAAACGTGTTCCATGTTACCTCTTCTCATTTTAATCTATTCATTATTTGGCATTTTGTAATTAACTAAAATATTTCCCAAAGGTGCCAGTGTAATGACTGTCTAAGTGTGGCAGGAATATGCTGATGAAGTTAAGCCCTGGCAACCTGAGAAAATAGATTTTCCAATTCCTAAGAAACAGTCACCAAAAGAAATGTTGCTTCCTTTGAAAAAGTAGGGATTTTACTGGTGAAAAATGAATTTAAAAAGTAAAATGATGGAAATTAATAAATCAGCTTACTTATAATGTTAAAAATCATTGAAAGGAAGGTAGTATCTGGTTTATAATGATACAAATGATTTTTTATTCTCCCTTATTTCCCAAAGCAGCAAAACTGTATGTATATAGAGAGATAAAAACAATCAAACAAAAAGTTACCAAACTCAGTATCAAGAACTAACCTCCCTGCTACTATGAACTTTCTTTGCAGAAAAATTTGTACCACCCAGGCATAAATGAATAGGATAGAAAATGCCAAGCAACAAAAGCATGTTAACTTGCTTAATAATTGTATAAGATATAAAATGTCAGATGCCAAAATGCTTAAATTACATTTCAATACCAGAAATGCTATTAAAAAAAAACTTTCTGAAAGCATTCTACCACTTTTTCTATAAAATCAAACTTTTTCTCTTTAACTACCTACAGATAAATAAGAACTTCATCCAGACTCACAAAATGACTGATCAAGAAATATGCTATCTCTGGTGGCATGTTGTTGATTCTATTGAGAGAGAGAGACAGAGAGAGAGGTGGCTCTCTGTGTGTGTCTGTGTTAGGGGAGGGGCAGATTAGAAGGTGAA
>NW_021862668.1:0-912 GCF_006229205.1 Suricata suricatta | reverse complement strand
CTCAGATGATATAGTGTCTCTTCTTTTGAAATCCTGCTTTATTTTTTGTCTGGCTGTGTGATATGTGGTTCCTGCTTGTAAGTTTCCACCTTCTAAAGAGGTGGTTCATCAACATTTGGGAAATTAGTGACAGTGATCAGGAGTGAATGCTTGGCCCAGACCACAGAGCAGCTGGACTCTGGTTCCTCTTTTCCTCTTCCCACTTCTCCAAAGCAGCTACACTGGCAAAGAGAGAGACAGGCACCCTCAGAATGGGTTAGAGCATCACCATTCCAGGAGAAAAGACAAAACTTTGTGCATGTGGCAGATGGCTCCCTGGTATAATTTCAAACATAGTGATTCAGTGACCCTGGATTTGATTATCCAGAGGGTTCCAGATACCTACTGGAGAACAAAAAGTGCCTCAATCTTTGATCATTTGTCCCCTTCCCATACCAGGGGTGGGGAGGGGGCAGCCAATTCTTGTGTTCAGGCTGTTATAGAGAGCTGTGTGGAGCCCCTAAAAGCCACTGGTCAGAGGCAAGAGCCCCAGCTCTGACCTGTAGGATTACAATGCTTTGTGTTTCTTAAGCAGAAGAATACTGAGTGAAACATCAATTGAGGACCTGGTAGAGGAAGAAATTCTTTGAGTTTTCCAAAGAAGAAATACTATAAGAAAATACTGTTATGCCCTTATAAGGAACAACAAGTAAGGAATGCAAAGCGCTAGTAATCCAATGTAGAAAGTCACAATGATGATATCTGTACCTTCTCCAGGGAGAGGAAACAGAGTTGGGTCTGAGTCCCCTATTCTTTTTCAGAATCAAGGGAGAGACAGGTAGAAGGGAACTGTTGGGGGCCGCTGAGTTTTGGTTGCCTCAGGCAAGGAGATATCACTCTCCAGGGAGCAACCAAAAAACAAGATTTACATCT
>NW_021862667.1:0-912 GCF_006229205.1 Suricata suricatta | reverse complement strand
AAAACTGATACTGCATTGCATTTCTTGCAACATAAAAGATAACTAAATAAGTTAACTACAAAAAGATTAAGGCTTTATTGGTAAATATTATCTAAAGTTTAAAAATATTTTCAACCATATATCTCATTGTGATAACTGGAAATAAAGGGCTTATTAAACAAATGCCTATTGGGTATTATTTGACTGAGGTATTTTTTTTCAGAATATCATACTTATAAGAAAGATGTTCTTGTATGGTGCATATTACAAAATTTAACAGAGACTGCGACAAAAGATGGGAAAATTACCCACCTAACATCACTTCACCTAGTGACTTCTTTTTTTTTTTAATTTTTGAGAGTGAGACAGAGACAGTGATAGAGTGCAGCTGGGGGAGGAGCAGAGAGCGAGGGAGACACGGAATCCCAAACAGGCTCCAGCATCTGAGCTGTCAGCACAGAGCCCTAGGCCCGGCGGGGCTGGGACTCACTGACCATGAGATCATGACCTGAGCTGAAGGCGGATGTGTAACTGACTGAGCCACCCAGGGCCCCTCACCTAAAGACTTTTTAAATCAGGTATGCTCTTATTATTTTGGTTTTGATCCCCCAAAAAAGTGAATTTTAAAGCAATTTTCTAATTAGTCAGTTTCATAAGGTAAAACATTTTTTATCCTAAAGAGTAATTTTCATTTTATGTGTAATTATTTAACCATGAATATTGAAAATACATTGCCTTGATTTGAATATATTTTCAAATGGCGCCAACAGTTAAAGCCAGTGGATTTTTGTTACCAGTCGAGCCCCCAAATGCACCTGTGCACACGCCCTTGCGTCTCAACCTGAGCTGAATGCTCACGCGTGCGCAGACGGCTGCTGGAAATCTGAGCTTCTCCACCGCCTGCAGTCAGCTCACCCTGCAAAGGCCTTCAAA
>NW_021862666.1:0-912 GCF_006229205.1 Suricata suricatta | reverse complement strand
CCCCTCCTGCTCCCTGGCTGTGGGCAGACCTCCCTCCGGCGGAGCCCTGAGAACAGCCCACAGCCAGGGTTGGGGTTCAGGCTTGGAGGCCCACAACATTCACATCGGCTGAAAAACTCCCTCCAGGGGGTCTTTCTGGCCCTTGAGCAAGATTGGAAAAGCCAGCCTCCTCTGGCATCACACACTCTGCTCACTGATGCCCCCCTTGGCCGGAAGACCCCTTACCTGCACCAAGCGTTTCTTTATTTGAACTGTGTCTCATCTCTGGGTCTCTCGTCCCCTGAAAAGTGGACAGAATTGGATAGGTCAGGAAGCGGACACCTCCCAGAGGCGTCTTGTCCCAGCTCCGTCCTGCCATGCTGTGTGACCTTAAGCCACACACCCCTGAGCCTCAGTTTCTTTGTCTGTACAATGGGATCACCATCACCCCCACCTCAAGACTGAATGAGTTCAGCATCTAAAGCACGTAGCGCATAGTAGTTGCTTAATAAGTAATATTAAATTATTATTATTTAATAAGTAAATTACAGGTGTTATTTAAGTTATATAATAATGATGATAAAACACGCATAATACTTATTATTTATGTTGAAGCTTCCAGACAGAACCAGTGCTGGCGTGGTGTGTCCCTTCAGATGCGTTTCTGGGCATGGAAATGGTTTGGGGATCACACGTGGCGTCATAGCTAACACCACTCCCTCCCCGTGAAATAAGTAATAGCCACAGCTGTGCTCGAAAAGCCCCCAGGAGGGAGAGGTCTTTGTTAGCCCCAATTCACAGATGAGAAAAGGGGCCCGTGGCGAGGAGACAGTGTGGATGCGAACCCAGAACAAGCTGAGCCCAGAGGCTGAGTGAGCAGGCCGGCCGGGCCCCTGGTGCCAGACGGAAAGTGGTTCCTCCTGGGGCGCCCTG
>NW_021862665.1:0-912 GCF_006229205.1 Suricata suricatta | reverse complement strand
GGACAGGCCCGTGGGCGCCGAGGCCCCGGGGTGCACGTGTGTCCTGGGGAACAGAGGGGTGCCGACGACCACAGGGAGGTGACCGCGGAGCCGGCAGGTGTCCAACAGTGAGCCCCGTCCCCGCCGTGCACAGAGCCTTGTCCCTGCCGTGCACACAGCCTGCAGCCGGCAGCCCAGAGCCAGCGACAGGGACCCGTCCCCTCCCGGATGGAGACGCCACAGATACCCTACCTCGCGAGCCAACAGGTGGCGTGGACTTTGATCGAACGCCCGTTGCTGCTTTCTGATGAATGAAGCTGTCACGTCAGGCGAGGTCCCAACGCGCCCACCCCCTCCCGCCCTGTCGGGGCCGTGTGATGGATTGCGGAGAAAACAGAAGGTGCCACCCGGCCACGGCCATGTGCCTCTGTCCTGCAGACGGCTGGTCACACAGACCCAGACAGACGGATGCACACATGTGGATGCACAGATACACACACCAGATGGACAGACAGATGCACACGCCAGAGGGATGGACGCACACACCCGGATGGATAGACAGACGCACCGTCCCGGATGGACAGATGCATGCACACACCTGGACAGATGGACGGCTGCACACACCCAGACGGACAGACTGCGTGCACACTCGCAAACTCTGACCCGCACTCCCCTCTCGATTGGTCATCTGTGGGCTCCAGCCTGAGAGCCAGAGACGCCCTGGGGAAGTCACACTCCCTCCTCAGCTCGGGACACCAGCCCCGGTGTCCCAGGGTCCCCACGCCCAGGGCGCACGCACGCCGGAGACTATGTGCATCCATGGTGAGCCGTGTCCCTCTGCACCCCCCATAGGAACCCAGAGCCTGTCCCTCCGCAAACCTGGTTTATGTCCCCAACATGCAACAAGGTGCAAACACGTCTGCCATTTGTCTT
>NW_021862664.1:0-912 GCF_006229205.1 Suricata suricatta | reverse complement strand
CTATTATACTTTACTAGGTAGGTTAGTTACAGTAACTGTGATCATCTTAATATAGTGGGGCTTGTGTTGACAGAACTTTTAGAATGAAAGAATCAGAAGGACCTTTTTCCCTAACACTTGGGACAGAACCGACAGAAAGCTAAGAGAGAAAAGCAACATAGGTAATAGAAAAACTCAGTGATACTGGCAATTCAGAGCAATGGAAAACAGAATGCTGCCTTGTTTATACTGAGGCCATCTGAATGGCACTGGACCTCTGAGACCATGCAAAATTGTCCAAGGAGCAATAAGGAACAGACAGACAATGATGGCATTTGAGAAAGTTTGCCAATGGGAAAAAAAACCCAATTACACAATGACTTTGTTAGATCAAAGCCAGAGGTAAAATGTTAATGGACAAACTCATTAGCTATGAATATGGACCAGACAAAACTGAAAATAAGATTGGAGTTTCCTCATAACTGTCTCTACTCTATTTTCCCTGATTGTACTACTGGGGGGGAAAAAAAAGATGAATCCTCAATATGACTGAGACTATTTTTGTTGCTTTGAATGGAAGCTCAAAACATATAATATGAGTTATAGAATTTTTAAAAGTTATATTGCTTGCACATCTAAAATGTGAAAGACATATGTGTGCATTTTCATAAAAGTCCATCTTCTGGTTGTCTGTCTTCTCAGTTAACTTGTGAATTAAGCTCAGCCTTTGAAAACGTGACAGGAGTCGGTACAATGATCTCTAGAAAAATAAAAGCTAAGCTGCCAGTTGGGCTTTCTCCACGTCAGTTTCCTTGATTTTTTGCTGACAGGAGGTTTTTCTACGTATTCCATGATCTCTCCAGTCCTCTTGAAAAATCTGATCTCCACTTAAATTAGCTTAAATTAGATTTTGCTTTCTAAGAAACAGAATTT
>NW_021862663.1:0-912 GCF_006229205.1 Suricata suricatta | reverse complement strand
GACCGGAGTTCTTCCCTTGGGGGGACCCTCGCTGCCTGCGGAGGTAGGAGGGGGCGCTCACCTGGCGAGGGGGCCACCTCCAGTCCCACGGCGATCAGGATCAGCACTGCACACAGATGGAGCCGCGACGGTGAGGGCGGGAGGAGGAGGAGGCAGGTGCTGGGGGCAGGGCAGGGCACCCTCCACTACCCCACCCCCCTCCCAAGGCTTAGGTCCTAGGAATGTCCCCAACCTGAACTGTCCCCAACCTGAACCTAAGGTTCCCTAGCCAGAAGACCTTTCCTGGGAGGCTCACCAAGCTCTGTTTTCAGAGCAGGGCACCTGGCAGGGCCTGGGAAAAGTCTGAGAGGAGAGTTTTCTCTGCTCCTTGGTGTGGCCTTTAGTCAATCAACAAATATTTATGGAACACCTGCGGTGTGCCTGGTATTGGGACTCCCACAGCGAAAGGCAAAGGAGGTCCCTGCCCTCATGGCACTTCGACTCCAGTGATCAGGGTGTGGGAGGGCCAGAGCAGGCAGCATGGGAGCCTGGGAGGTCCCGGAGGGCTTCCTGGAGGCAGTAGCAATGACGCTGAGCAGGGGTGGTGACAGCAAGAGCAGCTAACATTTAGTTACCACTTACCAGGGGCTGCCAGGCACTGGACTAGGCTCGTTACCTGCACTGCTTTATTGTCACCGTGACTCAAGGAAAACAGGTAAACAGGTATTATCATTCCCATTTCTTGGAAGATGAGACTGAGGCGCAGAGAGCTGCACATGGAAGGAGGAGGCGATGGGACTCCGGAGCCTTTGCTACGGGCATGGTGCAGGCAGAAAAGGAGTGGACTGCTCTAGGCAGAGGGAGCAGCGTGCCAAAGGCCTAGAGTCTGGAGGGAACTTGGGGCCTTCCAGGAGCTTCCAGAGTGGAAGACTG
>NW_021862662.1:0-912 GCF_006229205.1 Suricata suricatta | reverse complement strand
TTCTAATAGTTTTTCCTCATCAATTGATATGTGTGATTTTTCTCTTTTAGTCTGTGAAGCAGATTATTATTGACTTATTTTCAAATACTGAAACTTTTACCTTTGGAATGAACTCCATTTGGTGATGATGTGGAATTCTTTTTATATAGTGCTAACTTCTATTTGCTAATATTTTGTTAAGTTTTTTTTATATATTCATCAAGTACTGACTTTGTCTAGTTTTGGTATCAGGATAATACCAGTTTCACAAAATAAAATGGGAAATGGGAAATGCTCCCTCTTCTATATTCTGGAAGAGATTGTATAAAATTGGTGTTAATTCTGCTTTAAAAGTTTAGAATTCTCCAGTGAAACCATTGGGAACTGGAGATTGGGGACTGGGGGGCTTTAGTCAATTCCTTTAGTAGATAGCCTTATAAGGCCATTAAAATGGTCTGTTTGATATTGGGTGAGTTGTTGTTGTAGGTCATATTTTTCTAGAAATTGGTCCATTTCATCTCAGTTGCCACATCTATGTGTGTATAATTGCTCACGGCATTCCTTTATCATTCTCTTGATATCTGGAGGTTCTCTAGTATATTCCGTTTCATTCCTGATATTGGTCATCTGCGTCTTCTCTCTTTTTTTCTTTGTCAGTCTTGCTAGAGGTTTGTCAATTTTGTTTATCTTTTCAACAAATCACCTCTTTATTTCAGTGGTTTTCTCTGTTGTTTTTGGTGTTTAATTTCACTGATTTTCATTATGTCCTTTCTGCTTGCTTTTGGCTTTTTCTCTTCTTTTGCTAGGTTCTTATAAAGAAAGCTTGAGACATTTAATGCTATGAATTGCCCTCTTAGTGCTGCTTTAACTGTGTCATGCAAATCTTGATATGTTCTATTTTCATTTTCATTCAGTTCAGGTATTTTTAAAATT
>NW_021862661.1:0-1814 GCF_006229205.1 Suricata suricatta | reverse complement strand
GGGGGGGGGGTAGTTTGGTATAAGCCTGCGCTCCGTTTGTAAGCATTCTGTGCCGAGAGCAGCGTGCCTTTACTTTTCTCCTGATGTTTGTGGAAATGCTTTATTTTGAAGCTGGAGACGAGATCGTGGACCTGACCTGCGAGTCACTGGAGCCTGTGGTTGTGGACCTGACTCACAACGACTCTGTCGTGGAAAGTGTCGGGACGGGGCGTCGGCTCTTCCCGCTGCGGGCCTGGGCCAGCACCAGCTCCGGAGGCCTGGGTCACAGGTCGTGGCTTGTGCCGAAGGAGCTCGTGCACTCAGTGACTAGAGCCCGGGATAGAAGGTGTTTCTGGAGCATCCGTTCTTGGGGCTCTGTTGCCTGTGGACAGCAGCGCCGCAGACATGCAGGCCGGTGGCAGGCGGCCTCAGGAGCGGGGCTTAGGAAGGTGGCGCCGACACTGGGTGCTGACGGGCCGCTGAGGAGGCCTCAGGGTGGCCCCAGAAGACAGGGACAGCCGGGGTGGGAGCCATGGCGGGAGGGGCGCTGTGGGAAGAGAGGGCACGGTCTCCAGGACTGAGCTTGCTCTCCAGGCTTTACCGGCCTCTATCGGCCAGGTGCTGCCCGCCCCCCCCAGGGGCCCAGTGAGGGTGGGGGGCTGCCAGTGGGAGGTGGGGCCAGTGGGACCCGAGGCCACCGGCAGGAGCAACAAGGGCGGGGTTCTTGAAGGAACACCACCAGGACTCGGTGACTGGGTGGCCTCGGGGACACAGGGAGGAGGAGGGTGAGGAGGGTGACCAGGTTGCTGGAGGCCGAGGGGGTGGTGCAGGCAGTCTGTGTGTGAGGACACCTGGCGGGGAACCGGAAACAAGTCCTGGGGGCACATGGGCGGGGTCCGGCTCCGCCCCGTCACCTGCAGGTCTGTCCTCTGTCACCGCTGTGCGCTGGCCTTGAGTCCCGGTGACCACTGCGTCCTCACTGCCTGGACCAGAAGGTCCGGGTGAGCTGGGCCGCGGCGGTGCACAGCATCGAGTCGTCCTGCCGCGGGCACATGGGGTGAGTGGCCTTCCCGCCCCCCAGGAGGGAGCCGGGAAGTGGGGGCACCGGCAGGGGGGCCAGGCCTGGGAGAGGGACTGCCCCGGGGGTGCGGCGAGGCCCTGCTTCTGTTCTGGGCTCTGGAACCTTCACCTCCTCCCTCCCATCCCTCCCCTCCCCGCGGGTTTCGGGGACCAGTTTTCTTGTTGGCACTGAGGTCTCAGACCCCAGCGAGGGCAGCACCGATGGTGGCGGTGACACTGCCCAGGGGAGCCCGCCTGGCACTGGGTGTGAGCAGCCTGTCCTCCAAGCGGCCGCCTCCTGCCCTGAGCGCTCCCCTGTGTCCCTGCGCTGGGCTCCCCGCCAGGGCCTGGTTCTGGAAGCTGCTTTCTCTCCTCCTTTCTGCTTTCCTTCCTTCCTCCCTTCCTTCCTGTCACTCCTTTGTTTCTTTGCTTCTTTCCTTTTTTTCTTTTCCTTTTCTTTCTTACTTTTTTTTTCCTTTTTTTTCTGTTTCTTGTGGAACATTTCTTTTTCTATTCCTTCCTCTCTCTTTAGAACAATTCTTGTTTTCTTTTCTGTGGTTTCTTACTTTTCTGGAAGACTTTTTCTCTTTTCTTTATTTTTGTTTCTTATGGAACATTTTTCTTCTTTTCTTTCCTCTTTCTTTAGAAAAATTCTTTTCTTTTCTGTGTCTTACTTTTCTGGAAGACTTTTTTTTCCTGTTTTTTGTTTCTTGTGGAACATTTCTTTTTCTTTTCTCTTTCTTTAGAACAATTCTTTTTTTCTTTTCTTTTCTGTG
>NW_021862660.1:339113-481670 GCF_006229205.1 Suricata suricatta | reverse complement strand
TTTTTTTTGTTTGTTTTTGTTTTTCCCCCTCCTAGGAAGTGTGTCTTGGGTTTTTCCCTTATTATTTTTGTTACTTTGTTTTTCCTCTTCTTTTTTTTTTGGTGGTGGGGGTGGTTATGTTTAAATGAAGTTGCTTTTACAACACCAAAGACTTCATCATCCATTTCCTATATAAAAGGTAGCTACGTTTTTGCATGGACCTCAAGGATACTGTAGTATAGAGGTGGAATTTAAGGAAAGGTATTAAGCAGGCTGTGTTGTAGCTTATGGGCAAGTAATAAATTATATCATGTATCTTGAATGTATCATAGATAAGCTGCTATATAACGATCACCACTTCAGATAGCTGTGAAATTAGGTGATTAACTAGTTGTTACTTAACCTTCTAATTTCTGTATAAGTCTAATTGCATGAAATAGAAGTTGGGGTTTTGATTTTTCACTTTGCTTTTCTGTTTAGAGTGTCATTGTAACTACTGTAGTGTAAATGATGGAAAATAATTGCATATGTTAAAAAAATGAATAAACGGAAAAAAGTACATTTATCATAATGAGCACTGAATAATCTACAGAAATGTTGAATCACTACATTGTACAACTAAAACTGTATGTTAACTATATTGAAATTAAAATTAAAAACTTCAAAATAACATAAAAGATGAAAAGTTAATAAAATTTGTTTAAAATTAAAAAACAATCAGACCTAACATAGGCATCTAAAATAGCCATTTCTCTTTGACTTGACCTTAAAAAAACCTTTTGGATGTATTATTTACTGTTAAGATATAGAAGAAACATAGAAAAAGTCTCCAACTCCATTACCATATGTTAAATAGGGTATAATAGGAAAACACCTACAGACACCAACAATACTTTCTTTTTTGATGGTATGTATTCACATAAATTATGATAATTTGTACCAATAAAACTCACATACTGCATACTACCTGTTTTATTGATTTACTCATTGTGAATTATCTTTGTGAAGAGCCAACATTACAACTAAAATACACCTTACTGATTTAGCAAGGGTACAGTAGAGAGAGGTCTCAAGATTCTGTTGTGCTTAATTTTTTTAATGTTATTTTGGGCTTCAAAACAAAAGTCTGAAGAGAAGACAAAGCTCTAAAAATTACATTACAGTAAATTTTCATTAGTTAATCACCAAAGATAGAAGACTATCAACATTTTCTACACCTTGAGAACTTTTTATTGTGTAAATCATTTTGAGTACTAAAAGACTACAAATCATAGCTTTATGATCCACATTTTCATAGACAATGGAGAACAGAAATTTTTGTTGTGGAATCAGAAATAAAACCTAATTCTGTGTCAATTTTATGTAAAAGGGTGATCCTGTGCAATTTGCATAACATTTTTGAATATCACTGTATTCAAAAATAATAATCTCTTTCAGGTTTATTGTGACTAAACATTATACATATAAAAGATAATTAACAAATGTTATTTTACTATTCTTCTAATTTGGAAAGAATAAATGGTTCAGTGTAATATTGGAAACGTAAGAATTATAGTGGTATTATTCAGGGTTCACATTAGTGAATTGACCACTATGACCTTGAAAAAGTTACTAAGACCCTTTGAACTTTCTTATTTCATCATGAATAGGATTACAAAAGTTGTGCCTTAAGGTTTAAATATTATTTGCAAATTAGCTAGTGAAAAATAGTTGTAAATATTATAATAATTTTTACTAGTGATCTAACTAAAAATGTCCATTCTTTTATTAGAACTGATGATTAGAAGACTTCCTACCTTCACTGAGACACCATTTGAAGTCTCCCATTTCTACATGGAAGTAGACACACCCTAACGACTCAGACACTGCTCTAGATATCAATATCTACTGATCTAACAATATACTTGATGGTATCTCTAAATAGGCTTTTCTTTTCCACAATAAGAAGGAAAAAGCATGTTGAAAGATAGCAGGAAAGATGCTATGGTGAAATTATATCCCATGTGAGAACTTTATTTTTCTTGAGACAAAGGGGACATACTACATTTAAGTGAATGTATTTAGTCTAACAATACCAACACCATGGTTTCTATTTCATGAAAACAAACTGTCACCTCCTGATATTCTAAATCACACACAAAAAAGAAAAGAAATAGCAGTACACATACTGTGCCTTTACTTACTTATAAGATTTAATAGTTTTTGTCAAATGATTTATAAAAATATTTGAGGAAATTGCACTTAATAGTTGGTTGATCAGCACAAAATGAAGTATCCCATTGTCTTTCTTTAAAAGTTCTTCTTGTAAAGTTTCAGTTTTCAGGTAAAAGATGAAAAACAATTTGAATAGGCCAACAACCTAAATTTGATGATTACTGAAGAAGTCATCAAAACACTTATGCAAATATGATGTGCACAGGTAATTATTGAAAAAGTACGAAATGCCATTCAAGATAACAGGTGCCATTTCCTGGGGTGCTTTTTCTACACTAAGTAGTGAATAGATGCTGTGAGTCTTTCATTAATGATGGATAAAAAAAACATTTTAATAAGTCATATAATGGCACTCAACCCAAGAAACCAAATACAATTAAATCAAGTAACTTATAAGAGATTTTATATTATGCTACAAATAAATTCTTAAAATAAATAAAACTTTTACAAGTTGCTATCAAAGGCCATCTGTGAATCATAGATGTCTCCAAATGTTGGTCATATATTTTTAAATTCTGAAATCACATTGCTACCTTTTCTATAATATTTGTACACAGGTTAACAACACAACACCAGCCTATTCTGAAAAATACTTTAGCAGATACATTACTTAAACACCATTTCAGAAATTCAAAACTGCATACTAGATATTCTATGTACTATTTATAAATTTTTGGTATTGGTAAATAATTTAGATTTTAGAAGTTAAAGTATAGAAATCTTTATGAGACAAACACATTTGATTATCATATAAACCAAAAACATATATTCCAGTGCTTCTCATTTGGAGAAAAATAATTAAAATAACTATTTTCTACATTTCAAGTAGTTTATTAATATATGAAGTGTTCAAGGTCTTCATATTATGTTATAATGCTATATACCTTGGGTATAGAAGCATTTGTTTTTTTCACTGACTTTAAATTTGATAATTAATTTAAGCTTTCAACTGTCTTCTGGTTTCCATTTTTATTGAAATCATTAATATTTTATAACTAACCACCCAAGGACATTAAGGGTGTGATCAGTAAAAATGACAGACCTGACTTATAGAAGGAAGCATAGGTTTAGCTAAAATTGTGAGTGTTTTTTGTCTTATGTACCCTAAGGGAATGGTTTCTAACACTAAAGACCTATAAAAAAATTTAAGAGAGATGGCTGTTATCAAAATCAAATTAAAATTGCTTTGGCAAACATTCCCTCATCCACATAAAATCTTTACTAAACTATTAATCAATATAGAAGTACATGACCTACATTGTTTGGTTGATAATAAGACAATTACAAATAGATTTTATGAAACCTGAAACATATCAGGTGATTGTTGCTTATATAGATTTATGTATTACTTGAGTAATAACTTTTTATTTTTTTCTGGATCATCTTTAATATTTTGTAAACATATTTCCCACTATGTATAGAAGGAAAAAATGTGACAATGCATCTTATAATAAAAGATTTGCTCGAACTTCTTCAGATTTTATTACTGTGACCCAATTGAAATTGTTTGCATTTTGGTTTGGTCATCTTTTTCTATAAATATTATCATTGAGCTATTACAAGCAAAAAACTCAGGTAATGTAAAATGCTTTTAAAATAAACTAAAAAGTTTTTCAGCCTTACAACAGAAAATGTTTCCCATTCATTTATACCTTCACATTTGTTTGTTACCATGAAAATTTCTACACACTTGGAACATAATATAGACAAAAAGCTATCCTACTTAGCTACAATTTTCATAAAAGCACAACGTTTTATTATGTTTATTTATTTTTAAGAGAGAACAAGAGGGGAAGTGCAGAGAGAGAGAGAGGGAGACCATCGATCTGAAGCAGCTTCTGCACTGACAGCAGACAACCCCATACGAGACTCAAACTCACAAACCGTGAGATCATGACCCGACTGAAGTCAGAAGCGTAACCAAATGAGCCACTCAGGTGCCCCCAAAAAGAACATTAAAGACAACAGGCCCCAAATGGGATGGATCATACTAAGTCTGATACCACCAAATCAAAGCTTAACTAATAGTTCCAGCTCTCTATAAGGAAAGAGAGTAGCAATAACCAATTTAATTTTTACCTAGTATAACTTCCTGGTTCTTGCTCCTTATGCCTGTAAAATATCTTAATTTATATAGCTTTTTGGAGTTCCTTTCCATTAGATTGGGTGCTGCCAGATTTATGGATCACTGAAGAAAGCCAATAAGACCTTTAAGATTTACTCAGTTGAATTTTGTTGACAATTTAATATTTAGAATTTTAGATGATATATGTTATGAAGAAAATTAAAATAAGGAAAAGTCCCATAATAATGAATTACTCTTTTAAAGATGGTCAGAAAAGGCCTCAAAGATGTACTAATATTTGATTAGACACCCAAAGGAGATTAGAAATTGAACATGTGGCCTTCAGGGGGAAAAATAGTCCAGTCACAGGAATAGCATGTACAAAGAACTGAAGCTCTAATGTGTATTTGCCACGCTACAGGAATAGAAAGGAGGCTCGTGTGTCTGGATCCGAATGAGAAAAGGAGGAGGAGTAGGAAATAGAGATTTGAGAGGGAGACCAGACCACTTGAAAACTTTTGTGAGAATTTTAATTTCAAGAAGAAAATAGTAAGCCATCTGAGACATATGGTTAGAACAGTGGTTTTCTGAAAAGGATTTTCATAACTGCTGTGTTTGGAATGGACTGGGAGAGTAATCAAAGGGATGGCAGTTTACAGACTATAGGACAATTTGGGCAAGAGTTAATGGTAGCCTGGACCAGTATTTTGAAACAGATGTGTTGCGAAGTATTAGATTCTGATGTGTTTTGAAGATAAAGTACAGAGAAGTTGATGACAAATTTGCTACGACAGTCAAAAGAAAAGAAAATGACTCTAAGGTCATAGGCCTGAGCATGTGAAAAGTTGTGTTATTTTTTTGAGGAAGAGAAGGATGAAGAAAGCAAAATAATCAGTTTTGGAGGAAAGATTATGAGATTAAATTTGACTTTTACATTTTGTATACCTCTTAGAAAACAAAATGTGCTCTTTGGTCATTTAGCTATATTAGTCTACACTTTGCAAGATAGATTTGATCAAGATATAAAAGTTAGAAAAATTTCACTTGATGGTATTTATGTGATATGTAGGCCATGAAACTAGAAGGGAAAATCTACAGAGCTCGTTCTGACACAGATTAGAAGAATCCTGAGACAAAAAAAATTTAGAAATTAAAGGGCTAAGAAGGAATAGGGAATTAAAGAGAAGCAGCTTGTAAGAAGGAAATAAAATCAAGAGTGTGTGATATATAGAGGTCAAAGGAGGAAAGAGTATCTAAAAGATTTAATTACTACAAACAGTCAAATAATATGTCTGAGTATTAACCATTAGAATTAGGGGAATGGGTTTCATGGATTATAGTGATGAAAAATTTCAGTGGAGTGTTGTGGAGGAAAGATAATTGTAGTGAGTTAAATAAAGGATGGAATTCTGAGACTGGGAACAAAGCAGGAACGTCCTCTCACCCCATGTCTATGCAGCACTGGACTAGAGATCTTCGTCAGTACAATAAATTAACCCAAAGAATAGAAAACTCAATAAAAATAAAACTGTCTTTGTTAGGGGATTAAATATTTGTCTGGATAAGATCTCCAAAAGAATCTTAATTTTCTTAATTAAAAAAAAGAATATGTAAGTTTATCAAGGGCTTCAAAGAGAGAGAGAGAGAGAGAGAGAGAGAGAGAGAGAGAGAATATAGTAGCATTATCAGGCCACATTAAAGGCCCAGGAGTTATTGGTAGTAATAAATGTAAGATCAGTTAATGTAGATTTGGCTTTTTTTCTGGCCACATTTAATGGCACAGATTCAGTCACTGAAGAGGCAGAAAGATTTAATGAGTAGTATTTTTTCAGACATGTACTTTGGAAGGAGAGAGAAAGTCTCTCTCATTAAAAGAAATCACTCACTTTAAAAACAGTAAAAAGCTGGGACAATGCATTTTCTTACTATATTTAAATTTTACATTCTCAAAAGATGAAAGTATTTTCAGGTGTAATTATTTGTTTGTAAGAGAATCCTTTTATTCTGTTTAGGACTTCCTTATCCTGCTTTTTTAAAAAAATGTTTATTTATTTTGGGGGGTGGTAGTAGAGGGGGAACGGGCAGAGAGGGAGGAAGAACCAGAACTCAAAGCAGGCTCAAGTTTCTGACCTGTCAGCACAGAGCCTGATGCAGGGGTAGGACTTAGACACCTCGAGATCATGACCTGAACCAAAGTCAAATGCTTAACTGACTGAGCCACCCAGGCACCCCCAAGAATACTTTTAATGATGCAGATTGTCTGCTGAGATCTCAGAGGAGGAAATGTTTTAATCTTGTTCTTGTTTCTTCGACTGTTTGACTAGCTATATATGAATAAATATTTTCCATATGACTGAGCATACATACTCACATATATGCAAAATAAATTTCTCCAACTAATGATAAAACAGTATTCTGTTATTTTAAATGTTTTAACTTCATAAAATAAAAATCAAATATATATTGATATAATTTAATCTCTTATAGAAGTAGATTATGTTCAATATAAAACCAATATGGACTAATGCATTATACACGATCCTTTCAGTGGCATCAGTTCACCTGATAATAGCATTAAAAGTTAATAGCTATCTATTGAGTCAGGTACTATGAAAAGGCATTTTTCACACATAAATGCTATAAAAGTTTTATTACTAAAAAAACAAAAGCAAAACTTATGAGGAGAGTCCGTTTTGACCCCCACTTTGCAAATGAGGTAACTGAGGCATAGAAAGTTTAAGTGACATCTCCAATATCAAGGATTAAGCAACACTATATTGCTAACCACTACATCAAATTTGTCTGATAGGTCAACCAATGCCCCAAATAGCACATTTTAAAGTGATTACAAAAGAAGACTTGTCACCTTTCTTCAAAAGTCTTTTTTTTTTGTTAACATTAATAATGTTGTGATTAATTAGTGAAATGCTTTATTTTCCAATAAATAGATTACTGGTGAGGGTGTATAAAACAATTCAACTTATAAATGTCATTTTACTGCTAAAACAGTCTCAGCAGTTTTGTTTCAGACAATTTTAATTGAGATAAAGGTCACTCATTTAATTTTGAGTATAAGGAACAAAATTTGAAAGTAAAACTAGCAACAACAGCACTAACTGGAAAGCCTATTTTTATCATTGTCTGGTATGATATAAAAGTTTGGAATTTAACGTCCTAAATATGAAGGCCCAAATTCCAGTTCGTCCACAAACTAGCTGCATTCTATTGCTTGTAGAAGTGATTTAAACTTTCCAGGCTTGTATTTCCTCATCTCTACAATGAAAGTAATACTACTACCCTTCTAGGATTATTGGGGATTAAGTGAAAATAGGTATTTGAAATACCTAAGCCAAAATCTGCTCCATTGTGAGTATTCAATAAATGTCAGCAACCTTATATTATGATATGTCTTTAAACAAAAAACTTTCCCAGAGTGGGATAAAATTTTGAATCCTGGTTACTCTAAGAGAGCATCAGAAAAATTAATTATTTGAAGAAATATTAAACAACAGAAATACACTGCTATACTATCATTTGATATATATTTTATAATGCCATGTCACTCTATGTGATATGATCAGTAAGGTAAACATGGTATAGAAAGAAATCTGAAAAAATATTTCTAATCTTGTTGGTTTTACAATTTTGTCCTTTGTTACCTGGGTTATATATTAAAAACTCTGGGGGCGCCTGGGTGGCTCAGTCGGTTGAGCCTCCGTTCGGCTCAGGTCAGATCTCACGTTCGTGGGTTCGAGCCCCGCGTCGGGCTCTGTGCTGACCGCTAGCTCAGAGCCTGGAGCCTGCTTCCGGTTCTGTGTCTCCCTCTCTGCTCCTCCCCCTCTCATGCTCTGTCTCTCTCTGTATCAAAAAGAAATAAAACATTTAAAAAAAAAAAAAACAAAAACCTCTTACCTAAACTAAAATTCTAAGAACCTCTATTGCACTTTAATATTATATGCCTCTTAAGGATGCCATTTAAAGTTTTTAAAAAGAAAAAGAAACTATGTTACATAAAGTAATATGACTTAGAGTTTTCTCCTCCTCTCACTGCAAAGTGAAAGTCAAAGAAGCTTAAAGAGTTTTGTTTTACTTAATATAGGGATTTTTCTGAGGATACAATTTTTGACAGCAGATTTCTAATTATATTTTCATGGTCCATATCCATGCACAGTGCAGAAAATTATCATTAGTTCTCAAGCAAACTGATAAAAGGACTAAAAGATTAGAGAGAAAACAAATCTTTAACTCTGCTTTCATAAATCCTTTATAACCTAGCAATCAGTAAGATCTGCTTAGTATCAAGTTTTAAGATAAATAAAAAATAATTCAAGCATTTATTCTTTAAGTGTTCAATAACTTGAAATGCTGCCATCCTATTCTAGACTTTTAGAAATCAATACTAGAAATGAATCAGGCTGCAAGGGATTCATCTACTATAAGCTTCCTTCTGAATCTAGACAAAATAAGAAGAGTTATGGTATATACCCTGGAACAGTGTCATGTAACATTGATTTACTATGTTAGTGACAGCGCTGAAAAAAACAAATCAAACTACCCAAGAAAGAGCAAAAAGTACACTTTACAAATGCCCTTTGGATAACATTATTAGCCCTGAGTAAAACCATGAGGCACAAAAATATATTGAAAGGGTCCATGAATCTCACTCAATTCATCTGACCTCTTAACACTTAAAACTATGAAAATTTTACTTTACTTCAAAATGATTATCAGATATACTGTCACTATGAAATGCAATTCTTTCTTCATATTTAGTAAAAGCATGATAGAATCAATAAGTATGACACAAACCACTGGAAAACTTACTGTTTTGAAACAATGTGGCTCATGTAATTTGAGCATCCAATACTTAAGCAATGCTTTTATAAGTCAAAGATGAATTCCCTTATTCTTCTAGGTAATAAGTAAAATGTTAAATACATATGCTACTTTTTTATTTAGGTAATATAGAACAAATCATGATTTTTTATGTTTAAGGGGAACTTATTCTACTACTCAACAGTGGCAGCAGAGCCTTTTCACTACAGCCAATTAAACAGACATCCCATTACTCATTTTCCCCTTTTATATCAAATTTAAATTAATACTCCATTGTGATTTATAACAGTCCTCTTCAAATAGCCTCCATGACCTTCAATTTTATTGCATGATGGTGTTATAATCTCATCAAATATAGGTTTTTCAGTTATCCATAAACTCAAGACACATGGGGTAATTAAAATTTAATTGGACCCAAGGCAAGGTAGGTAAATAAGTTACATGTAATTCAAGTAACAAAATACTTTGCCCCGTTCACACAAATGAGGTAAATTCATAGCACAAATGAAAAACAAATGAAATATAATTAAATTGCTTCTGATCCAAACATATTTTCTTATTATCTTCATCTTAAAAATGGATATATAGTTTAAGAAATTAGCATTTTTCTAAAATATCTTTAAAAAAACCCCAAAAGCCTATCCCCCAATTCCATGGTTATTATTGTCATATCCACCATGCATGAAATATTTATGACTACCTGAGTCTCACACAAAGATGAGTGGATACCTCAGATTCAAGATTGTAGTCATTTTTCAGGGAAGAGTCATAAGTCCCTAAGAATTTCTGCCTGGATTAAGAAGAGTTTGTTCATGGAACATCGATTTCTAAGCTTTTGAAAGAGCAATTTCACAATCCTGCCTGAGAAGGCATGACTATTGGCCCCCTTACAGAGACTAAGACCATGTGAGCAGGTATGGTGCCCAGTGGAAACTGTGATTTATCATGCTACTGTCAATAAACTACAGAAGAGTTTGGGCCAAACAAATAGGAAGCCATGGTGGAGGGCCGTGGTGCAAGGAAGCCAAGTAACAGGGGAGCCAAGCGTGTGCTGGGCTAATTTAATATTTTAAAGCTGTAACTCAGCCCACACCTTAGGGACACAATTTCTTTCTGGCAACATTTTCTGTGAAGCTAAAACAGCTGCTTCACCTATCTCAAATCAGATACTGTACTGTTTCAAGCAAATGTTTACCAAAAATAACAATTGTCAGGCATGCTTTTCCAGAAAACTTAGATTGAACAAATTATCATGCCTCTCAAGTTAGGGTTGATATAAATTACATTTGCTAATAAAATTTTAATTCTGCTATTTCTAGTAATGTGGAGAAATTAAACAAATGTCTAAAGATGCTATAAAATAAGTTAAAACCATGTATTTCAATAATCATTTTAAAAATATTTATGTTATAAAAGGTAACAAATTTATACAATGTAATTTCAATTTAATTTGGGATAGTTTTAATCTTTTATAATACAGAAAATTTAAGGAATTTAAAACAATAAATAATTAATGAAAATTTAACAACTATTATATTTTGGCTGAATTTTATTATACTAATAAAATTTTGCCGGAATGCCAGGTATGACATCTTAAACTTTGAGTGTATTTTCTATTTTCTACTAAGTTTTTCAACACATTTATTGAAGTCAAAACAAGGAACTGTTAAAGGATTAGCACTCATTTGAAAAGAAATTTTCCCCATAAGATACTGAAAATACGACATATTTACTTATTCACTGTGGGGCATAGAATTCAGTGCCATTCAATATGGTAGCTAAAATAGGACTTTTGTTTTCCAACTTTAAATGCCAAACTCTTGTTTGTAATCTAAACTTTTAATCTTGCAAAGATAGAATGAACATGCTAAATAGGATAAAGCAAGCATGACTTAGTATTTTTCTATGTATGTCAGAATCAATACTACGCATGCACAAAGAATATTCGACAGCACAATGTTAGAGGACTCTTATATGCCTCAGGAAGAGAAAGTCTACAAGACCTCAGCAGAAGCTGAACATCAGAATGTAAAGAAACCTATATCCAGGTCCAGGAGGTCCATTAAAAAAAAAAATTCTAGGAGGCAAATTCTCTAGCTTCTGGCTAAATTTAGTGAGATGTCACAGTCCAGATGAATCAAGTTTCAGGAAGTAGGATGAATGTCAAATGGCTGATGCCAAAGAGCAGCTTGTTCTTGGAGCATGCTTAAGGCCATTTTGTTCAGAGGTTTTAGAGAGGAAACAACCTGCAATTGTAACTCTGAAAAGCCCACTAAAAATCATTAAAAGAATCTTTCAGACACATTGAATTATATGAAATGACTAGGCCTGCAGCAGCATCCTGAATAAACTTCTTTGTTGTTGTTAGTAGAAAATTGTTTCAAGAGCAGAATAACTGAGAATAAGTCCATGTAGCTTTCTGAGCCAAAGTTAGCAGATGTCCTCTTATCTTAAATGTTACATGAAAAACAAGGCAAACAGAATAAAGCATATGGACTTGACAAAATTCAGAGTTGGGTTTAAATAGAAATATACAGTGGCCAGTTTTAAAGTTGTGAATATACCTTCCATCCAAATAATGATATGACTGACAGCCATGTGTTTGGTTGGCCACAGACACCCAGCCAGCTATTACAGCACCTCTGGTGCTGCCAGGATGACCAGCATGGTTCCAAACGCCAACGCCACAGCTAACACGTTAGCATCATGCTTGCAATGCTTGTATCATCCTATATTAGCAACACTGATGTTCCATCTGTCAGAGACAGATCTGGCACTTGAATAATAAATGATGCTATATTACCATGACTTAACAGAACATCAATTAATAGCACCATCTGTTTATTAAAAGCAAGGATATTTGTCTAAACCTTGGCAAAATCTTGCTTTGTGATCAAATATTTTCTATTAGTGAGCTGGGTCAAAAATATTACAATATCTATCTAAAACAAATCCTTTTATAGGGACAGCATATCAAATATGGTGTAGCTCTACAATATATGCTGGAAATAAAGGTCTAAACAACTTAATTCTATTTGGTGAGAGAATTGCAAATGCATGTTCGTAGAAGCAGAAGGAAAAAATGACTGTAGACACAAAACCTAGCTATGATTTACACATGGAATATATGCATTAAACATTGCACTAAGTGGAGTAAGAAATTTGAACTCCTCAGGGATATAAAATATAATCTTCCAATGAGAAATTAAACAGCTTAAGTGTACATTAGAATAATTTATACCAATACAGCTTTCCCTGACTACAACTACACCCCCCTCAAAACTTCTACACAGTTATTAAACAAAATACAGAAAAAAAAGGAGAAACCAAAATCCACATGTGAATAAATGGGGTAAGTACAAATGGGGGAAGTTAGAGATCTATGGGTACATAATTCAAAGAATTTGAAAATTTTGACCATCACTTTATTTTGCAGTACAAAGCAAATATTCTGATTAATAAGTGTTATTACAAAGCATCAATGTATTCTTCAATGTAGCATGACCTGTATGTAATCCCATGGTAGTATAAAGAGAACAGTTTCTTCAATGATATAAACACAACTGCCATAAACATACAACTTGACATTTTGTAATTCATACTTTTCAGAATGTGTGAACTTATTCTTGTGAACCTAATAAAAATCACCAGATAAACTGAGCAATAAATATGAAACCAGTCTTTCTCAATAATATTGGATTACTACATAGGGCATTTATAGATTTCTCACCAAATCAATCAATTTTCTATTTATTCTTCTTGATTTCAAATCTCAAATAAGCTACACTAAGATATTAATACAGCTAACATTTATTGGGCATCTACCAAGTATGAGACTGGTCTAATTTCTTTTATATTTAATTCTCAATACTCTTTGAAATAAGGACCATTATTTGTTTAAATTTGCCTCTGAGGATTTGAGAGACAAGTCGAAAAAAGGCTAGAGTCACACAAATATTAAGTAGCAGGACCAGATTTCAACCTCAGGGAATGTGGATCCAAAGCCTACATTTCCTCTCAACAAATAAATCTATTTCCCTCTTAGATGTTTGAAAATAGCTGCAGATATGGTCTGATAAATTACATGTACAGTGGGATTATTCCCACTCAGTTGATACCCACCTACAGATTCCTACCTCCTTTTGTCACAGTGCACCAAGATCTCCATAAACTTAAAAGTGAATCCAATTTTATACTAACAATTCTTAAATCATGTCCTTCAATATAGAGCTTAAGTTCAAGTAGACTTTGAGGTATTTTTGAAACAACATAATTTTCAAGCATGTTTTCAGTTTGTTAACAATTTATATGAATTTTGAAATTAAATGTTTTAATTTACATGTGTCACTTTTTAATTTTTTTTAAGTTTATTTGAGAGGGAGAGGGTGGGGGGGGCAGTGTAGAGAGAGAATGCATGCACATGAGTCAGGTTATGAGGGTTGGGCAGAAAGAGGAACCCAAGCAGGCTCCACATGACATAGGACACAATACCACAAACTGAGATCATGACCTGAGCTGGAATCAAAAATGGGACACTCAATCGACTGAGCCATCCAGGTGCCCCTATGTCTGTCACTTTTAAACCCATATTGCATAAATTGGCTTTTTATAACTTAAAACAATTTGGAATGCTAATTTGAGCAAATAACATATTAGCTACTATACAGAATGTTTTGTGCCCTGTATATTCTGTCAAGTCATTAATAAACATCTTAAGTAGTATAAAATCAATACTGAAATCCTGTCGCATGACCTCAAACTCCTCTCTGAGTTCTAAACAATCTATTCATTAACAATCTATAAATAATTATTTAATCAGCAACTACTACACATAAAATGAACAATAAATTACCTCCCTACAATAAAATATTAAATGATACCTAGATCATATAATCTAATAAAGTCATAAAATAAAATAAAACCATCTCAGCATTATGTTAATTTACATGTGCTGTTTGCTTTCTGTCATTTTCTTTCCAAAGTACACATCATTTATTACCACAGCTAAAATTTTGTCACTGGTAAACATTTACACAATAAATCAGAAATTTTAAAATCTACATTTTCATTATTTTAGATACTAAATACTATCTCTTGTACTTCTGCCAGTTTCTCATAACCTAAGTATGCCTAAGTCCTGTAGCTTTTTGGGCTTCTCTTTTACTTACTATCATAAGTAATTATGATAAATACCTCCTTCAATAGCAGTGCCTAATAATCTTTCTTATTTGGATTAAGGAGTAAGGAAAATTAACCATCTTGATCCAAGTCTTCATCCAAATGTAAAAGCCTAAATGCATAACTTATCATCTTTCCATTTCTTCCAGAAATCACACAGATAAAAAGTAAATGAAGAAAATACAAATACATTTAGAAAAATAAATGTCCAGCTGACAGAGATAATTTAGATTTCATATTTTAGCCAGTATGTGCAAAAGCAAACTGAAGAATTCTTTTTTTAATTGAAATTGGGCCAAAAAGAACAATCACCTACCCCAAAGAGCAAAACTATTCTTTATTTGCAAAATCACTTGCAGAAAGAAAAGGTCTTAGGTTCTAATATGTCTACTCCAAAGAGCCTTCTACAAATAGTTCACCAAGAGATTTAATTCTATTCAAAGAGCATTCATATAAAACAGAACTAGCCAAGCAATAATAAAGTATTAAAAAAAGAAAGAAACTATAAAATTGTCAAAGACCTCAGAAGAATATTGGCATGTTTAATTGAAAATTGTGTTCCATATAATTACTCAAAGAAATATTAAATTTGTGCAAGAAGAACACATGATAAAAATGGAAGAACACAGAAATAAGTGCAAAGACAGTAAAACATGATTCATTAATAGAAAGATTCAAGAAAGTAGTCGAAGGTGAAGAAAAAAATCATGAAAATGAATATAAAATTAGAAAGTCACAAGAGAAATTACCCAAGTAAATTTGAACAAGGATAACAATAATAGCAAAATGAAACAGAAACAAAAATGAATTGGTAAGATTTGAAATCCAGAAGAAAACCCATTGAAAATATTTAAAATAATAATTCAAAAATCTTTATAGTACCTACAACAAGCCTAGAATGCTGAGGATACTCATCAACTATCTGATTTATAATTAAGTAAAATAAAATAAATTGTGGTAAGAACATACCTTATGATAGATAGAATGATCCAAGATTTATTTATACTATGGTATATTCTTAGAAGTCAATGAGATTTAATATAAACACAACATGGGAATAGTAATGGAAAAAGATTATGCAAAATAATGAACTTCAGAACACTAGAAATAATTTTGTAAAATTCTCAATAAAATGTTACTATACAGATAAACTTCAATTATAAAAGTAACAATATGTTAACAGGCAAATCTCTAAAAATGTTTTATATGCCCTTTTATATAGAAAACTACTAAATGAAAAACTTTAGTAATTAAGAGACATTGAGATTTTTTTAAAAGATTGATAAGGAATATTGAATATATCTAACCATAGAACTAAAACAAAAATGAATAGAATTATAGAGTGAGGAGAACCTAAATATTTTAGCCCCAACAATGTAAAAACAATATCCTTCAGACAAATTAGTGGTAGCTTACAAACTAAAGAAGTTTGGAAATACAATAAATTTGTTGATTACTGCTCATGTATAATAGCTAGAGGTAAAAAAAAAATTCTTTAGAGCTGAAAAATCTACTAATATGTTCAATTATGCAAACTCAGAAAATTGAATGGTTTTAGCTATTGTTATTTGAAAAGAGAATTTGGGTATGGAAAGAAAACACTAATTTTATTTTTTTAATAAATTTTTTAATGCTTTATTTATTTTTGAGACAGAGAGAGACAGAGCATGAGCAGGGGAGGGGCAGAGAGAGAGAGAGGGAGACACAGAATCCAAAGCAGGCTTCAGGCTCTGAGCTGTCAGCACAGAGCCCAATGCTGAGCTTGAACCCACGAATGTGAGATCATGACCTGAGCCAAAGTCGGAGGCTTAGCCGACTGAGCCACCCAGGCGCCCCTAATTGTATTATTTTTACCATGTACTGTTTTCTATTCTTTTTTGTGAAGAATATATATTATCCAAATAACAAATTACTAAAGTTGTAATGTAAAATTATAATTTCTATACAAAATAGAGTAGAAAATTGAAACTTTCTTAAATATTAATAGAACTAGGTACACCTTGGTGGCTCGGTAAGCTAAGTATCTGACTGTTGGTTTCAGCTAGGGTCATGATCTCATAGTCATGAGATTGAGCCCTGCATCAGGCCTTGAGGTTAAGATTCTCTTCCCTTCCTCTATATCTGCTCCTCTCCCACTCTTACATGTGTATTCTCTCTCTTTGGAGAACTAGACAAAGATTTTTTTTTAAATATTAATGCACATTAAATAATTTTTAAATATTAATGTAGAGAAAATGTGTTAAATGACTTGAAAGAAATAAGGGCAAATGTATCAATATATTCCTTTTATAATACGAATGCACTACACAAAACAGCAAAACTTACAGAAAATACAAGCCAATAGAAGAACACAATAGGCATGACTGATGTCAGCATCATGGTTTTGTAAATCAGTCCACTTTTCTATATTTTAATTAGACATCCATAACTGAACAAAAGCGCCTCTGTATCCTATACCAAGGGATGAAGGAGAATTCTAGCCAATCTGTGCATCAAAACTAAAGAACTTTATAAGGAGCACAGATCCAAGGAAGTTAGCAAACCTCTACTCACTGTAATGGGATGGGAAACACTGGAGAGGACACAACTGAGCAAATACCAATAGGTGAGAGGGAATTTCTAGAAATTCAGCCTCCTTTAGTGATGAATCAAGCATTCCACTGGATGGAGAAAGAGATGCATTTGGTACAGAGAAGAGGGAAAACCTCTTCAAGAGACATCCCTTCCCCAAGGCAACACTGCACCTATACTAAGCTGTCTTGTAGTGACAGATTGGACAATTTCCAGGAGAGGAAATAGAAAGTGCCAAACTCTTGGGCATTAAAGGAATATATACTTGCTGTCTTTTTCAGGACTTCAGCAGTATCTAGGAGTATCCCACTTAAGGATATCTCCACGAGGTTCATGGGCACCCCTCAAACTATACCCTTTCCATTTTGCTGCTGGCTTCTTGCACACACTCCCTAATTTGTTCACAAAAGCAATCCCTGCTGGATAGGGCATATGCCCAGAGAATAAGATAATGTGGGTGGGGACGGGAGAAAACACAAACTTGATGAGCTCTAGCACCACCTTCTGAAACATAAAATAAAGATTTCTAATAGTCAGTTTATTGAATTGTAAAAACCCAAAAAGACATAAAAGGTTAACTAAGGAGGTATCTGCTACTTCAAATGTGAAAGCAGAAGTGTATACCTACAAACAATATGAAGATAGTCGGGAAAATAAGACATCACAAAAAGAAAATAATTGTCCACCCACCAAAGTCAAAGCGCTGAATTGTTAGGATCTAACATCAACGATTTAAAATAGGTGTTACAAAGATAGTGAATGGGGCACAAGAAAACTTGGGAAGATAATTAAATGAAATTGGAGATAAAATGAATAATTGGGAGTTCTTCCCCTAAGAAATTATAATTATAAAAAAGAACCAAGCAAATTCTGGCATTGAAGTAGTCAATAAGGAGATGAAGAATGCAACAAAGAAAATTGGTAACAGGGTGACCAAATAAAAGAAAAAGTAAATGATTTGAAGAATAGGAATACAAAAATAATCCAATCGGAAGAGAATTGGGAACTAAGATTTTTAAAAATTTAAGAAAGCCTATGAGAGTTATCATACTTTATCAGAAGGACAAATATTAAAATAATTAGTACCCAGAGTGAGAAGAAAGGAAGAAGGAGCTAAATAATTTAATTAAAAACAAAAGAGAGAGATGGGGGCTTGGGTGGCTCAGTCGCTTAAGCGTCCAATTGTTGATTTCAGGCCAAGTCATGATCTCATAGTTGTGAGATCCAGCCCGGCATTGGGTTCCATGCTGAGCATGAAGCCTTTCCTGGGATTCTCTCCCTCCTCAGTTTGTGCTCTCTGTCTCTCTCAAGACAAATTTGTAAAAACAGGGGTGCCTGGGTGGCTCCGTCGGTTAAGCATTTGGCTTCAGCTCAGGTCATGATCTCATGGTTGGTGGGTTTGAGCCCTGCATTGGGCTCTGTGCTGACAGCTAGCTCAGAGCCTGGAGCCTACTTTGGATTCTGTTCCTCCTTCTCTCTCTTACCCTCCCATCTTTGTGCTGTCTCTCTATCTCTCAAAAATGAATGAAAGACATTAAATTTTTTTTTAATTTTGTAAAAAATAAAAGTAAGATAGGAAAATTTCTCAAACGCTGGAGAAGGACTTGAAAATGCAACTTCACAAAGCTAATAGAACACCCTGGTCTCCCAACGTTAAAAGACATTTTCCAACACCTAGTATAATGAAATTATCAAAATTCAATGATAAATAAAGGCAGCAATGGAAAAATAAAATTAACCTAAAAAGGAGTTAGATTATGAGCAAATTTCTCAGAAGAAACTTTACATGACAGAAGAGAATGGGATAATATATTCAAAGTGTTGAAAGATAAAAATTGCCACTCAAGAATGCTTTTTCCAGAAAAGTTACCCTTTAGATATGTAGGAATAATAAAAGCTTTTCTAGACAGACAGAAGCTGAGGATGGTCACTACAACTGGACCAAAAGTGCAGGAAATGCTATAAAGGAGTTTTTCAGGATGAAGTGAAAAGACAGTAACTACAGATATAAAAACATATGAAAGTACAAAACATACTATTAAAGGTGAAAAATAGAATTAGAAACTCTATTAGGATGATTTATTAACCATTTAACTATAGTATAAAGGTTAAAGGCAAAAATTACTAAAAATAACTACAGCTACTATAATTTGTTAATAAATACACAGCATAAAAGGAGGTAAATTGTAACATCAAAAATCCTAAAGGGGAGGCGGTGCCCTTATAGGTGAACAAAGATAAGGTGCTATTGTCAAGAAATGGACTGTTATATCTACAGTGTATATAAGCCACAAAGCAAAAATGGTAACCATAAGACAAGAATCTAGTGTTGATTTACAGAACATTTAAAAAAAAGGAAACAGAGCATACTACCATGAAAAACCCCTAATTTACAATAAATGGGCAGAAACAGAAGGAAAAAGAAACAATAGAAATACAAAGCAATCAGAAAGCAACCAATAAGATAGCAGTATTCAGTCCTTCCATATCAATTCTCACTCTAAATGTAAATGGACTTAATTTACCAAACCAAGGACACAGAACAGTGGATAGCTTAAAACAAACAAAACAAAAACCTATGTGCTTCCTACTAGAGACTCATTTAAGGTCTAAAAACACACAAGCTCAAAGTGAAGGGATAGAAGAAAATATTCAATGCAAATGAAAAAAGAAGGTGAGGATATCCATATTTATATCAGACAAAATAGAATTTAAGACAAAAACAGTAACAAGAGATGAAGAAAGTCATTATAAAGTGATAAACGGGTCAATACAATAAGATGATGTAACATTATAAAGGTATACACACTGAACAACGGAACACCTAAATATATTAGGCAAATACTAACAGCTCTGAATGGATAATAATCAATAATACAATAATAGTAGTGATATTTAATGGATAAATAATGCAGTAATGTATAGATTATCCAGACCAATAATAATACTAATAACAATAATAAGGAATCTTAGAATTGAACCGTACTTTAGACCAATGGACTAAACAGAAAATTCCATCCTACAGGACACATATTCTTCCCATGTGCTGAAAAAGCATAGATCATGTGATAAGCACAAAAATATTTTTAGCAAATTTAAGAAGAGTAAAATTATACGAAGTAATTTTCCTGATAATAATGGCGTGAAGCTAGGATTCAACAAGAAAAGCTGGAAAATCCTAAATTTGTACAAACAACATATTTCTGAACAATCAATATATCAAAAGAGAAATCTAATGGAAAATTTAAAAATTTTCAAATAATGTAAATGAAAACACAGCATAATAACTTATGGAATGGTACAAAAGGAGTTCTGAAAGGAAAGTGTATAGCAGTAAATGCATATATTGAGAAAATTTTTTTCCATAATATTTTATTGTCAAATTGTTTTCCATACAACACCCAGTGCTCTTCCCCTTAAGTGCCCTCTACCATCACCACCACCTCTTTTCCCCCCTCCCCCTTCCCCCTCAACCCTCAGTTCTTAAACAACTTTATACTTCAATGAACTAGTAAAACAAAACAAAACAACAACAACAACAAAAAAAAAAACCAAGCAAAACTAAGCCTAAAGTTATCAGAACACTAGAAATAATTTAAACCATATAGAAATAAATGAAATAGAGATGGGGAGAAAAGTAGGAAAGGTCAACAAAACTAAGAGCTGGTTTTCAGAAAATTGAATCTGACAAACTTTAGCTAGCTTAATGAGGAAAAGAAAAAAAGGACTGAAATAAAATTAGAAAGAAGAGACATTACAACTCTATTAATACTACAGAAATACATAAGATCATAAGATAATACTATGAAAAATTATATGCCAATAAATTAGATAACCTAAGAGAAATGGAAAAGTCACTAGAAATATATAACCTCCTTAGACTGAATCAGGAAAAAACAGAAAATCTGAATATATCAGTAACAAATAAAGAGATTGAATTAGTAATCAAAAACTTCCCAATACAGAAAGCCCCAGGACCAGATGGTTTCACTGGCAAACCCACCAAACATTTAAGGAAACATTAACATGACTGCATCTCAAACTCCTCCAAAAAACTGAAGAGAAGGGAATATTTCCAAATTCATATTAAGAGTCCAGCATTACCCTTATACCAAAGCCAGATAACTACACTACAAAGAAAACTACAGCACGAAATCCCTGATGAAAATAGATGCAAAAATTCAACGGAATAAGAACACTCAATTCAAGAAACTATTAAAATGATCGTAAACCTTGACGAAGTGGGATTTATTTCAAGGATGTGAGATTATGTTTCTACATCTATACAAAACAATGTAATATATCACATCAATGAAATGAAATATTAAAAAAAAATCACACCATCATCTCAATAGATGCAGAAAAGTATTTGAAAAAATACAACATCCTCTCATGAAAAAAGCCCCCTCAATGATTGGCTGTAGAAGGAACATACTTCCACATAATAAAAGGCATTATGAAAAACACACATATTAACATCACATTCAGTGGTGAAAATTGAAAGCTTTTCTAGTGAAATCAGGAATGAGTCAAGGATGTTTACTCTTACCACTCTTCTTCAAAAACAATCCTGGAAGTCCTAGCCAGAGCAATTAGGCAAGAAAAAAAAGAAAGAGGAAAGCCATTCAAATTGGAACAAAAGTAATTTGTTATTATTTGCAAATAATCCCAAAACCCAATCAAAAACTGATTAGAAGTGACATGTTTATTAAAGTTGCAGAATACAAAATCAACATGCAGAAATCAGTTGCATTTCTACACACTAATAATGAAAGATCTGAAAAACTATAACTGTATAACTATTTATTCACTAGAGCCTCAAATACAATAAAATACCTCAGAAAAATTTAATCTAGGAAGTAAAAGGTCTATACGATAAAAACTAGAAGGATTTGTTGAAAGAAATCCAAGAAGACACAAACAAATGGAAAGACATCATGTGCTCCTGGATCAGAATAATGAATATTGTTAAAACGTCCATATTCACACTACTCAACCAAGTATAAATTCAACACAATGGCTACCAAGATTCCAACGGTATTTTACACAGAAATAGAAAAAGAAATTAAAATTGTTTGTGGAACCGCAAAAGATCCCAAATAGACAAAGCAATGCTGAGAAAGAACAAAACCAGATGTATCACATTTCAGATTTCACACTACCCCACGAAGCTACACTAACTTGAAAAGTATAGTAATGGCATGAAAGTAAACATGGAGCAACAGAGCAGAATAGAGAGTCAAGATGTAAACCCTTGAATACATCGCCAACTGATGTTTGACAAGGGAACCAAAACACCCAATGCAAAAAGAATAATCTCTTCAACAAATGGTGCTGGCAAAACTGGAGAAATACACGTAGAAATTGGACCCCTATCTTTCACTACTCACAAAAGTTAACTTGAAACGGATCAAAAATACACCTGCTACTTGAAAGTCTTTAAGAATTTCCTTGACATTGGTCTTGGCAATAATTTTTTGGATGTGACACCAAAAGCACAAACAACAAAAGCAAAAATTAACAAGTAAGACTACATAATACATCAAAATGCATCTTTTCTTACTACTGTATGACCCAGTAATTCCACTTCTGAGTTTGTGACCAAAGGAAATGAAAACAAGATATCAAAGAAATATGTGCACTCCATGTTTATTACGGCATTACTCACAATAACCAAGATACCAATCAACCTAAGTGTCCATTAATGTATATATTGTGATATGAATATATGTTTGTGTATACATGCACACAATGGGAGATTATTCAGTCAGGAGAAAGCATATCCTGCCATTTACAACAATATGAATCATCCTTGAGAACATTATACTAAGTAAGATAAGTCAGAGAAAGACAAACCCTCCATGATATTACTTATATGTGCAATCTAAACGCTGAACTCAGAAAAGCAGAGTAAAATGGAGGTTACGGGGCACTGGGCATTGGAGAGATAGAATGGATATTGCTTAAGGGTACAAACTTACAAGTAGTAAATAAGTCCTAGAGACCTAATGTACAGGATACTGAATATAAACGATATTGTATATATGCATCAAACTTCTAGCGAGACTAGATCTTAATTATTACAACTAGAAAGAAATCATAATTATGTGATATAATAGAGGCACTAGTTACTGCTACAATGGCAATCAAATTATAATATATAAATATATCAAATCAACATGTTATATACCTTAAATTTACACAATGTTATATGTTAATTTAAAAAGTGCAATAGGAATACACAAGATCTTTTCCATAACTCCTCTATTGAGATATAATTTAGAGTATCTGGTCCAATGGCCTTTTGTGTATGAAGTTGTGCATTTATCATCACAATCAGATTTATAACATTTTTTGTTACTTCAGAAGAAACTGAACCCATTAGTAATCACTCATCCTTTCTCTCTCTGGGGAAATAAAAACTAGAGAATCTTCTAATCTACTGTGTCTCTTGATTTGCTTATTTTTGACATTATACACAAATGAAATCATATGGTATGTTGTCCTTTGTGACTGACTTCCTTCACTAAGCATATTGATTTCAAGATGTATTCATATTGTAGCATGTACCAGTACATTTAAAAAAATGTTTTTTGTTTCTTTAAATTTATATGTGAGAGATAGAGACAGAATGAGTAGGGGAGGGTCAGAGAGAGAGAAAGACACAGAACCCAAAGCAGGCTCCAGACTCTGAGCTGTCAGCACAGAGCCCGACGTTGGGCTCGAACCCACGAACCATGAGATCATGACTTGAGCAGAAGCCGGATGCTTAACCAACTGAACCACCCAGGCCCCCTAAAAGAAATATTAAAAATATTCCATTGTATAGATAGATATTTTATTTATGCATTCATCAGTTGATGGACATCTGGTTGTTTCCATTTTAGGACAAAATATAGGCTCTTAATTTACTGTTCTCTACACATGACTAAGTTTATGAAAATATTGAAATGTACAGAAGACAAACTTATTAATTCAGATATACTTCAATTGTTGTGTCTTGAAAACTTTGGATGCATTCTTTTAAAATATCAATAGAATTTTCACAATGGACTAGAAGTTACCTCTGAACAGAAACTTAGCAAGCTAGAAGGGAGTGGCATGAATAGGAAAAATCTGTACTCAAAAATACTCTAACACAACTACCATTCAAAATATAAGGAGAGATAAAGAGTTTTCCAGACAAACCAAAAGGAAAAAAGTTCATGTCCAATAATCAGCCCTGTGAGAAATGCTAAAAGGGACTCTCTTAGTGGAAAGGAGAGAACAAAAATGATACTATAGGGGTAGGAACCAAAAAAGTAATAAAAATGAGAATTTCTTTAAAAAGATTAGTCAATAGACACACACACACACACACACACACACACACACACCCCAAAGGATATAAAGTATAACATATTCCTAAAATTGGGAGAGGAGAAAAGAAAGGGTTTAAACTTAAACCACCATCAACTTAATATAGACTGCTATATTCTTAAGAAGGAATAAAGAAATCTAATGGCAACCATACATCAAAAACCACTAATAAATATGCCAAGAATAAAGAGAAAGAAATCCAAACATATCACTAAAGATAATCAAAAAATCTTCAGTCACAACCACAAAACAAGTAAATGGCAATAAATACATATTGCCAATAATCACTTTGAATGTAAATGGACTAAGTGCTTCATTCAAAAGACATAGCGAGACAGAATGGATAAAAACACAAGACCTATCAAAAAAAAAAAAAAAAAAAAAGACCCCATCAGTATGCTGCCTACAAAAGATTCATTTGAGACCTGTGACACCTACAGATTGACAGTGAGGGGATGGAGAAATATTTTTCGTTCAAATGGATGTCAAAAGAAAGCTGGATTGGCAATATTTATATGGGACAGAATAGACTTTGAAATAAAGACTGTAACAAGAGACAAAGAAGGATGCTATGTAATGATGAAAGGGACAACCCAACAAGAAGATACAGCATTTGTAAATATTATAAACCTAACACAGAAGCACCCAAATACATAACAGATAATAACAAACATGAAGGACCTAATTAATAATAAAATAATGATAGTAGGGGGCTTTAACAACACACATACATCAATGGATCTAAACAGAAAATCAAAAAGGAAACAATGGTTTGAATGACAAACTAGATCAGATGGATTTAACAAACATATTTAGAACATTCCATCCTAAAGCAGCAGAATATACACTCATTTCAAGCGAACATTCAATAGTCTCCAGAAAGCATCATATATTAGCCCATCAAACAAGCCTCAACAAATTCAAGAATATCTAAGAACCCCATATATTTTTCTGACCACAAAGCTATGAAACTAAAAGTCAACCACAGGAAAAATTTTGGAAATCACAAACACATGAAGATTAAATAACATGCTATTAAACAATGAAAGGGTCAACCAGGAAATGAAAGAAAAAATAAACTACATAAATGCAAATTAAAATGAAAAAAACAGTCAAAATTCTTTAGGATGCAGCACAAAGTGGCTCTAAGATAGAAGTTAGTAGCAATACAGACCAACCTCAAGAATAAAGAAAAATCTCACATAAAAAAAATGAACCTTACACCTAAAGGAATTAGAAAAAGAACAACAAAACCTAACAAATGCAGAAGGAAGGAAATAATAAAGATTAGACTATGACTACATAATATAGAAACTAAAAAATCAAAACAAAAATAAAACAAAAAATATAATAGAACAGATGAATGAAACCAAGGTCTGATTCTTTGGAAAAAAATTATAAAATTGATAAAACTCTAGCCAGATTTATCAAAAAGAAAACAGAAAGGACCCAAGAAATAAAATCATAAATGAGAGAAAAGAAATAACAGCCACCACAAAAATACAAATCATAGAAAAAATATTATGAAAAACTATATGCCCAAACTGTACAACTTAGAAGAAATGGATAAATTCCTAGAAACCTCTAAACTGCCAAAACCTAAACAAGAGGAAAAGAGAAAATTTGAACAGACTGATTACCACCAAAGAAATTGAATCAGTAATCAAAAAACTCCCAACGAAGAAGGGCTCATGGATAACTCAGTCAGCTGAGCATCTGAATCTTTATTTTTAACTCAAGTCATGTTCCCAGGGGCCTGGGATTGAGCCCCATGTCAGACTCCATGCTGAGCAGGAACTCTGGTTCGGATTCTCTTTTTCCTTTTATTTACTTTTTGGGGAGGCAGAGAGAAATTTTTACATCATATGGAATGTTCTATAAAATGTATTTTTACATTAAAGAAATATAGGGCTAAAGGAGTGTGCATAGGAATCTTTTTTTAATTATAGGAAATTAGAAATACATAAGTTTATATTTATTTAAATATTCCTGGGAAACTCCAGGTTTTCTTTGTATGGGATGAGGTGAGGAGCCATTAGGATGGGCAAGGATTTTTTCATTGTCTTTTTTTATGTTGTTGGAATTCCAAGCCTTTGGAATGTATTATCTATCCAAAAAAACTAAGTTATATTCATGGTTTAAATTGCAGTAATCTATGTACATAGTCTCATCTTCCTGAGATGTTCTTTGTTTCCAAGAAGAACATGATCTTCTTTGTATTTCCCAAGGCAGAGCTAAGACAAATATAGGTAAAGGCAGTAGTTAACTAAAGCTGTATTTAATACGGGAAGGGAAAGAGGAAATGGAGTCGGTGGTGGCAGTGGGAAGGAGATACTTGTATTTAACATATGAGAATAAAAAATGTAATTAAAAATACAAAAATTAAAATGTTAAGGTATTAAAGTTATTGTAATTAAAAGTTAGCAGTTTTTAAACATCTTTTACTTCCTGTCTCTTTCTTATATTATTAGGCCAATTTCTTACCTGCTATCTACCCTAAACCCCACCCTTTTGGGTCTCAGAAACTTAAAAAAATCCTTCTAAAACTATCTACATGAAGTCAAACAATCATGTGAAGTTCTCATAATCTCGCACCCACCAAGAATACCATTTTACTTTTTTTGTAAAGCAACCCTGCTCCTTTTTATCTCAAAGTTTTCTTTGCAGACAGAACCTTTTCTTTAATAACCAGTGATTAATGTATTGTACAAAAGAGTCATTTAATAGTATCCACCATTAGAAACACAAATAACTGGCAGAAACATTGAAATAACAGGATTGTTCCTTGTTGTTATTGTTCTGTTTATCATCTTTAACACATTGTCTTAGCTCCATGGATTTATTTGGACTTAACAATTGTATATTTTAATAATTTTCTGATTTTCTTTTCTTCTCTCAAAAGCATTGCTAAAATAAATTCTAGCTATGGAAACATTGAAATGTTCTTTTATGATGTGTGGAAGGAAAATGTTTTCCTTCTCCCTTTCTAGATTCTGCTACTGACCTAATTAAGCTGATATAAAACAGACTAACAGGAGAAAAACAAATTTAATTTCATGCATACAGGAGCTCATAAAAATATGAGACCAAAAGAAGTGACCAAGTCAGGCAGCTTTTATACCTTGTAGACAAAGAAACAAGAACAGGAAGTTTGGGCTTGGGGTAGTAAATTAATGAAGTAACAAGATTTGTGTGTTCTACCTACTTGGTCCTAAATTCTCTCATTTGATTGCTTTTTGCTTTATTGCACTTCTAAGTTAATGCAATGTTTGCAAAGTGAAGATTTGTGGAAACCCTGCGCTCAGCAAGTCTGTTGGTGCCACTTTTCCAATAGCAGTTTTCTTCCTTCATGTCTCTGTGTCACATTTCGGTAATACTCACATTTCAATTTTTTTATTATTATTATATTTGTTATGATGATCTGTGATCAGTAATCTTTGATGTTACTATTATTTTGGGGTATCAGGAACTACATTCATATAAAACTGTGAATGTAATTGATAAATGTGTGTGTTCTAACTGCTCCAACTACTGACCACTCCCTCACTTCTCTCTTCAGGCCTCCCTAAATTAGGCCAATCAAAAATAGTACAATGACCTCTAAGTATTCAAGTGAAAAGAGTCACAGATTTTCTCACTTTACATCAAAAACTAGAATTTATCAAGCTCAGTGAGGAAGGTATGTTGAAAATCAAGCAGTTAGCTTGGTGCAAGAGCCTAGCTTTTAGTCCATTTTGATATAGAAGCAGCAGAAAGTTATCCAGGAGATCTAGTTAAGAACATTAGTGAAAGTGGCTACACTAAAAAACAGAGTTTCGATGTAGATGAAACAGCTGCATGTTAGAAGATGCCATTTTGGATTTTCATAGCCAGAGAGAAGTCAATGACTGGTGTCAGAGCTTCAAAGCTTCTCTTTCTAGGGGCAAATGTGGCTGGTCACTTTAAGTTGAAGTCAGTGCTTATTTATCCTTCTAAAAAATCCTAGGATTTATGGTTATGCTAACTCTACTTGGCTGATACTCTAGAAATGGAACAATGAAGCCTGGATGACAGCACATCTGTTTGCAACATGATTTACAGAATACTTTAAGCCCACTGTTGAGAACTACTGCTCAGAAAAAACGATTCCTTTCAAAATATTATTGTTCACTGACTATACATAATTGTATAAAGTTGGGGAAACTTTTTACACTTGTTTTCTCACTTTCTTCAACCATAAAATAGAGAAGAGAATTCAAGAGTTGTTATGAAGATTAAATTTTACCTTATAGGCTCTGAAACCCTACCAAGATAACTGTATGTTTGACATTTTTCTCAACATACTTGACTATTCAGATGCCCTGTTAATCCTGATCACTTTCAACAGCCATTCTACATGGACACTCTTTCCACTTTCATACTCCAGCACCACACCCCTGACCACTCTGTAGTCTCCGTCATGGATGCTAACCTGGAGGTATAATGCCCAAGGGTTTTAACATTAAATTATTTACCTTCATAAGAGAGGGAACAGAGTAAGAATCATTTATAGAATTTGATGTTTTGTTTTTCATTATTATTCTGTGCACAATACTTTTAATAGTTCACATTCTTTGGATTTTCTCTTTGGTTCAGTTTTTTAATGTTTTAACTACTTAATTAATGTTTAATTACTCCTGGGTGGCTCAGTTGGTGTCCAACTTCTGCTCAGGTCATGATCTCACAGTTCTGGATTTTGAGCTGCCAATCTAACTCTGTGCTGACAGCTCAGAGCCTGGAGCCTGCTTCAGATTCTGTCTTTGTCTCTCTCTTTCTCTCTGCCCCCTCTCCCTTGCACTCTCTTTAAAAAATAAACATTTAAAAAATGTTTTGTTTACTTTCCAAATATTTGGAGATCTTTTTTGTTATTGATTTTTAATATAGTCACATTGTTGTCAGATATTATTCTCTGTATGATTTCCAACTTTTGAAAATGATTAGGACTTTCTTATGACCCATCACCAAGACTTACTTGGTGAATGCTACGTATGCTTCTAAAAAAGTGTATTATATACCTGATGGGTATAATGTAGTATAAAAGTCATCATGTCCATTTTCATTTATAAAACATTTCAATTTTCCTGAATATTTACTATTTTTTAAATCTGTTTATACCAATTTCTGTTGAGTATTAAAATCTCCACCTAAAATTGTTAAAGTGTCTATTTCTCTAGTTCTGATCTTTGTATCTTGAAGTTTGGATAGAGTTAACATTGTTTCATTTTTTTAATGTTTATTTATTGGGGTGGCCTATGTGGCTCAGTTGGTTAAGTATCTGACTTTTGATTTCAGCACAGGTCATGATCTCATGGTCCGTGAGTTCCAGCCCCACATCAAACTCTGTGCTAACAGTGAGGAGCCTGCTTGGGACTCTCTCTCTCTCCCTCTCTCTCTCTCTATGACTCTCCCTTGATTGTGCTTGCTCTCTTTCTCTCTCTCTCACAAAAATAAACAAACATTCAAAACATTAAAAATAAAACAAGTGTTTATTTTGAAAGAGAGAGAGACCACGTACATGCACATCAATGATACACATCAATGCAGAGCTTAGCATGGAGCTTGATCCCACAAACCATGGAATCATAACCTGAGCCAATATCAAGAATTGAATATTTAACATAGTGAGCCATCCAGGAACCCTACATTTTTTTCTTTTACATAAATTGATTATTTCATCACTATAAAATAATATTTTATTTTTCATAAATGTCTTTTTCTTGATATCTATTTTCCTGATATTAATAAGCCAGTCCAGCTTCCTAATGCTTAATGGGCTTAACATTTTAAAAATATATCTTTCTATCCTTTTACTTACTTTCAGTGTCTTTATGTTTAAATAAGGAATTGATAAATGAGTGTTTTACATGTATATGTATACAATATGTATTATAAATATATACATATATAAATATATAATATATACATATATAAATAAATATATAATATACATAAATATATTTTCATTGAACATACTTAACGTCTCTAGTGCTCTGTTTCATTGTTGTGTTTCCATTGATTATGTTTTCTTTTGTTCATGTGTCACATTTTCCTGCTTTTTTTAATATTTGAATCATTTCTTTTATGCTGGCGTTGAGGATAGTAAATTATTGAAAGTATGGATTTCTTTTTAGTTCTCAAAGACTGTTTTCTATCAGACATAAAATTATTTTACTAGTGGATCCGATTGTCCTATTAATGCTTATGTTCAGCTCTGATCATGCTGGTCTAGAGTACTACCGTTAATGTGTGACCTTTCTGGTTCTCAACTCTTTGGGTGATGAGGGAGGCTTCTCTTCTTTAGTTGACTGTAGGAGTATGTCTTTGATCACTATGATCTAGAGTCTCCACTTACCTCATCACCTCTTGGTATGTCGTTCTCCTCCAAACTGGCATCTGTCCTTTGCTAGGTCTCATGGAGTCTCACTTTCAGGATGTGCAGGTTAATAATCAGTAAGAGAGACAAAGTTCTAGAGTTCTTTCTTCTCATAGTTCCCTTATCTCCAGTACTCTGCCCTGAAAATTCTAGCTACACCAGCAGCCCAGGATTCATCTCTTTGCATTTTTATCATGTTCAGTTTTAAACCAACTCCCCTTTTTGGAAAACAACTATAGGTGGAAATCTAGGGTCACTGTGGAGCTCATCTCATACATTTCCCTTGTTTAAAAAGTAGTGTCTGTCCACTCTTGATTGTCTAGTATATGAAAAATTTATTTAATATAACCTATGAAATTTTATAATAATTTATGGTGTAAAGGTAAGGCTGATATTCCTTAGTTTGTCCCTGCTGACTCTTGAAGTCATCCTTTTAATTCTGATTAAGATTTTCTCTGAGGTCCTCTTGTTTTCCCTCCTTATACTTTCAGTATGGTTATCACTTATTCATTAAATCACATGTATAAATCTGTCTCCAGCCTTGATAACACTCTCTAGTTGTTGGGGTCCCATATCCAGGTTTTTGCTGAAAATTTCCACTACCATAGTCTACCATAAAAGCAAACACAATACATTGATTCCAAAATAATTCTCCCTTCTCGCCATTTCATTATTTCCACCTTTCAGATTTAAATGTCTAAATATTATCTCTCTCTCACAGTCTCTAAGGCCAACTAATTTTCTAGTATCATTCATTCTTTCTTTGCGATATATTTCACATCTAAAATTATAGTAGATAAGACATATTACTTATATGTGGCAAACACATTGGCATTATTGTAAGGAAGTAGAAGAAATCTCCTTAAAGTTACAAGTTGTTTCCTATTATAAAATATCTGGAATTCATCCATAATTAAGGAATTGAGTGGAACACTGAAGGAAATATATTCCTTCATATATTTTCTCCTCTCTGGACATTTGCTTTATTTTTCTTAGTACAAATAAGTTTTCTTTGCTTTACTATTCATGTGGAATGAAATTATTATCTAGAGCACAAAAGTATGTGTATCAGCCACTAAAAAGACATTAGAAAGAAATCTTTGAGTCCCAAGTCTAAATTCAAAAGGAGGGGTGTCATTTACTTAGGTTAAGTAATATTGTCTTTGTAAATGAAAATCTGGAAAGAAAACTGGTACTGTCCAAATTGTCTACCAAAAATTATTTCTGGTAGTTCATTCATAGCTGTGTTAGGCAAACAACTAGTATATGTATATGAAGTTAACCTCTCAAGTGCTCAGAATACTCACACATTTTTTATAGTCACACAAACTTTCTTAGACCATTTTTTCCATATAGAAGAGACCTTTTATTGCAATCAGTCATGTATTGTAGTTTGATGGAAAGAAGTGTTAAAGTGTTAAAGTCAGATAACTTTTCAAATAAAGCCTTCATTGTTCATTAGCTTTGTCACTTTGGGAAAGCTATTTTATATTCATGTGGGTCATATTTCTGTAAAGCATGGATAACATATTACCTATCTCATAGGTTTGTTATAAAGATGCATAATGCAGTAAGTAGTCAATACAATACCCAATACATGGTATGGCTTAAAAAACCTTATCACTATTAATGCCTATTTTTCCAAGTAGACTTTAAATCTTTAGTGTTAGGGAATAAGTCTTAAGTGTTTTACTTTTAACTTCCTTTATTGTACTTCAACAAGCTCTTTCATATAGCTGTTGTCAATAATTATATTTTATTTTTTATAATTATTTTTAAATGATTTATTACTTTGCAGGCAGAATTTTCTGGCCAAAAAGATCACTGTTGTCCTGACAAATCCAAAAGTTATTTTTCAGACTCTTCTATTCTGGTAGTCCTTCAGTAAAATACTGGAAGGACACAACACTCTTCTTTAAAATATTCCTTTCTATTTTCTGTGTTTCCAGTTCTACCCTAAATTTTGTCACTTTTCTTCTCTGCTTCCATTGCTTTTATTTTGTTTCCATACCTTAAATATGGGGGACAAAATTCAGGTAGTAGTTCATAGTCCTCATTTCTTATAGTGATTTTGTTTAATCATATCATCAAAACCCCAGGTTTATATATTAACTATATGCAAATTAATTTAGATCTTCAGCTCTGGCTTCTAAGATTCCGGCTTTCAAATTCTGTTACATACCAGAAGTTGCTTTCCAGATACTTTGATAGTTTCACAAACTCAAAAATTGTGAGACAATTTCAGTCATTGTTAACATTTTTCACAATCCATATTTCTTCAACCTGCAGATTTCTTTAAATATTGCCATATTCCTTCAACCATATAGAAGTGAATCCTGGCAACATTGTAACTTTTGAATACAACTGAACATGTGCAAAAGAAAATACTGTGAACTATATCTATAGAAGGTGGGATACATCAAAATAAGAACAGATACATTAAATAATTTTATTTTGAGAAAATATAAACATTTAATAACTTATTAATTGAACACATGTTTATTGAAAAACTACTAAATGTTAAACATTGAGATGATAAATCAGATATAGTCCTTGCTTCATGAAATGTAAACTTAGTGTGTAAAAGATACAGACAAACAGAAAATTACAAAACAGATTATTAAGTGATAAGAGAGTACTCTAGGTGGATCAAGAAGATGTGGTATATATATATATATATATATGTACATATATATATATATATATATACACACACACACACACACAATGGAATACTACATGGTAATGAAAAATAATGAAATATGGCCATTTGTAGGAAAGTGGATGGACCTTGAGGGTGTCATACTAAGTGAAATAAGTCACGCAGAGAAGGACAGATACTATATGTTTGCACTCATAGGTCTAACAGGAGAACAGCAGAAACCTAATGGAGGACCAGGGGGAGGGGAAGAGGGAAAGAATGTTGGGGAGAGAGAGAGATGCAAAACTTGAGAGACCATTGAATACTGAAAATGAACTGAGGGTTGAGGGGGAAGGGGGAGGAGGGAAAAGAGGTGGTGGTGATGGAGGAGGGCACTTGTGGGGAAGAGCACTGGGTGTTGTATGGAAACCAATTTGACAATAAACTATTTAAAAAAGATTTTAAAAAAGTAAAAAAAAAAGAGAGAGAGAGAGAGAGAGAGAGAGAGAGAGAGAACTCTAGGAACTAGTCTTAACTAGTCTTAGAGACTTAAAGCTTCCCAGAGAAAACTTTAGATATGCATGCAAGTGTGAGTTCAGAAAAGCTAAGAACAAGGTACTCCTGGAAGAAGCAAAAATAAGTTTTAAAAAACGTTGACAAAAATGCACAAACTTATCTCTCAGTATTAGAGACAGTTCACTAAGAAGGTTTATCATTTGCAAAGTAGGGTGAGATGTAACTAGAAAATTCATAAGAAACCAGGCCAACAGAAAACTTAGAGAAGTCATGTTAATGAGTATAGACTTGATTCTATATGTAATGGAAACTCAAAATATCCTATCAATTTTCAGAATCAGATTTAAGCTACAGAGAGATCACTCTACGTAAAAGTTCTGAAAGTAATAAGAGAAGGGTATAAATTAAGAAATAGTCATTTTAGTGTACCTGGGTGGCTCAGTCGGTTAAACATTGGACTCCCAATTTTGGCTCAGGTCATAATTTCACATTTTTGTGAGTTTGAGCTATGCATTGTCAGTGCAGAGCCTTCTTGGGATCTTTCTCTTTCTCTCTCTCTCTCTCTCTCTCTCTCTCTCTCTCTCTCTCTCTCTCTCTCTCTCTCTCTCTCTGCCCTTCCTCTACTTACAATGTCTCTGTCTCTCTGTCGCCCTCAAAATAAATAAATAAATTTAAAAATGTTTAAGTATTAAAAAAAGAAATAGTCATGATAATTCAAATAAAAATATATGTGGCCTTTATATAAGGGTTAACAGTGAATGGATAACAAAGAGGAAAATTAGAAAATTAGGAAATTGTTGTGAAAGGATACTGCAATTGGTTAGATGTGACATTATGGATTAAAGACAGCCAGGCTCCAACAATTATCTAGATCATCATTCAATGTAAAATTTAGGGTATTTTAAGGACTATAAATATAGATCATCATGTGTTTGTTTAGGGATAACATAGCTAGACAAAATAGGTGAGGAGTGATCTCTAATAAATGACTATATGGAAATGTAAATGGAGAGGGAAAAGAGATGCTCAATGAGAAGGCATAAGAGGAAGAGATATTGGAAAACTAGAGTGTGGCAATATGAATATATACGTAAGAGTGTTTCAAGAAGTAATTAATTACAAAGTCAAATATTGCAAAATGATCAAGTGAAAAGTTGTTTTATGGATTTCACACAGGGTATAAAAGACAAATTGTTTTTAGGAAATAGTAAAACAGTGGCCTCAGGGTAAATAAAAGACATAAAAAAGAGGAACATGAATTTAAGCATTATTTTATATTAAGCTTTGATGGCAAAAAAGAAAATCACAGTGGTATTTGGAGGGAAAACTTTGGTTGTGGATTTTGTTGTTTCTTTGTTCTCTGTCTTAAGTGTAGAGAGACTTGACCATGGCTATTTTCTTATGGAGAGAAGCTAGTAAGGAGAATCACTGACCAGAAGAGAATGAAAGAGTGGATAGATGGTGCCATTCAAAAAGGTGCAGAGTTTCTGGTTGGTAAGTGGGAAAATTAGGTTTTTTTTAAAATGTTATTTGTTTTTGAGAGAGAGAGAGAGAGAGAGAGAGCGAGCAAGCGCATGAGCAGGGGAGGGTCAGAGAGAGAAGGAGTCACAGGATCTGAAGGCAGGCTCCAGGCTCTGAGCTAGCTGTCAGCACAGAGCCTGACGCGGGGCTCAAACCCACTAACCGTGAGATCATGACCTGAGCCAGAGTCGGACGCTTAACCAACTGAGCCACCCAGGAGCCCCGGGAAAATTACTTTTAAAAGATCAATATTCTGGGGTGCCTGGGTGATTCAATTGGTTAAGCGTTCAACTCTTGATTTCAGTTCAGGTTATGATCTCTTGATTCATGAGATCAAGCCCCACATTGGGCTCTCTCCCTCTCTGTCTGACCTTCCACACTCTCACTCTCTCTGTCTCTATCTCAAAAAATAAACATTTTTAAAGGTCAACATTTTGCTTATTCTAACAAGAAAAATGATAAAAAGTTAAGTGAAGATAGCACAAATTTTGTCTAGTAGCAGGAAAGTGATAGACTTTAAATAAAAGGCTACTGTTGCATAGGAAATAGAATTTAAGTATGGTGATTAAATATACAGGCTTTGTACATAAATTCCTTGGAATCAAATCTCATCATTGATATTCATTCTGTGTGATATTAAAGTCTCTGAATTGTTATGTGCTTTAGTTACTCATAAGGTAAATGATGATGAACATAAACCAAACCTTATCTTATACAGTTATTTTGAGAATAAATTATTCATACATAGCAAATTGCTTAGGATTTCCTCATGCAAAGTAACAACTGTTATTATTGATCCCTGAAATCGAAAGGAGAAAATTTGTAGATAATTGTAGAAAAATTTGGTTTGGAAGAAAGAACTTATTGAATTAGTATATAAAAAGCTATTTACCCAAAAAACAGCATAATTCTAGTGAGCTTTAAGTTTTCATTCAAGATCATATACCATAAATATGTATTTACTGCTTAGGTTAATGGACTGAATTGGGTGAGTTTTGACTAAATGTGTTGCTCAAGCTGATAGATTAAAAATTCAGACTATTTTGCTCTGAAAATTATCTGAGCAAATTTATAAATATATATTAATTTCAAAAGACAGAACATTATGGCACAAGATACATTTCCAAAACATATAGATAACAGAGAAAATAGACATAGACACAGATACTGAAATGCTTTGTCCACATCATACTTCTTGGAAGGTGATGACTTTTCTTGAAACTTTAGACCCATACACAAAGTATTATCAAAGGTTAGCATATCTTTTATTGAGCATTCTGATAGTTCCAAAATCCCATTAAAATATTTACTTTAGTGGTACACAAATCTTGGTATTTAGGTCACAGGTATATCCTGATTTTATGTCATCTATTACATATAAACATTAATTACTAGGCGCTATATTTTAAGTTCTTTGGATTTTAGATTTATAGTTTGTTTACTTAGTTTATTTATACTTATAGTTTATATTTAATATTATTTCAGTTTAAGACATAATTTTTAGATTACATCTATATTTTGGTGACAGTTACATGTCTCTAGATGTGGTCCATGAGTGTCCAAGGACTTATCATGCAGTGAAGAGTATTTGCTTTTTATTTTATCCCTAAGCTATTTAGATACATTAAACTTATCCATGAGCTCATTTTCATTTCACTCTGTAAAAAGCATAATTGTTGACATGTTGCATATCTGTTTCCATATATTGGTAATTGTTTTGAGAAATTTGAAGATATATTAAGTTTAAAATGTGGCTGACCATCTAGGATTTAGTAAAATGAATCTGCATAATTTTTTGAAATCTCTTTTGGAATGTGCATCTTTCTATAATACAATTATTTGATGAAAATAAGAGCATTTTAAGCTCTTTTCCATAATTCTAATCAACACTTTAGCAAAGTTGTGTGAAAAAGATCAAAGGTGATCTTCAATGTAGGAAGCAGTTTTGTCATGCTAGAAAACTTGTTTGTAGTTGTCATGAAATGCCAATGGTGGTTTAGAATACTATTTCATGCTCAGCAATTGTAAAAAAAAAAAAAAAAAAAGAATATTAAATTTGTGCCACTCAAGAAATTGGCCTTTAGCCAAAAGCCACAGTCAAGTTTAAAATAAGGAAAATATTGTATTTTTTGCAAAACATGTTTATGCCTTATTTCAAAGCAGGTATTATTACATTATGACATATTAATTGATTAGACAGGGTGAGAGGATGGTGCTTTACCTAGAGCAGTAAAGGGAGCGGGAGCGGGAGCGGGAGCGGGAGCGGGAGGATTCTTCAGCACACTATAATGTCAACAACTCCCTTGAATACTTGACTATCTTTCAAATTATTCCTGGACATTGTTTACACATGTCGATCATCTGTAGCAAGACAAAATGATGATGCTGAAATTATTTTCTAAATGGTAAAGGAAACCACAACTAATGCAAGATAGTGTGGTGCTACAGAAAGCAATTTCTCTACCATCTTATCTAAAACATTTTCTAGAAGCATGTTACAATCCATGAAAATAACTCATAATGATGTTTTAGTGGAAGCACATGCTTATTAAAACCTCTAATCCAGTTTTTCTCCAAGCCCTGGAGTATTTTGCATATTTGTCTGGCTATTACATTTAATTATGAAACTATATTTTCCAATTTAATTACTTTGAATTATAATTTAGAAGTATCAAAAATCCAGTCTAAACATGAAAATGCATTTGTACTTCTAAAATTGTGGTATTTGAATTAAAGACAAAACTGTAACACATTAAATTATATTTACATGTTTCAAGCTCTTATGGGAAGACCTTATTAATTTTTGTTGTCTACAATATTTATTACTTAAGGCAAGATGCCATTTGGTTAACCTAAAAATAGAGTGAGATGACCACAGAAATATTGTATACTCAGAGTACAATATTGAAAGAAATATTTCCATCTACCTTGACATAATTTTTATTACACAATGAATCCTTAAGAAAAAAGATATTATAAAAATAAAAATTGCTTTATGTCACGAACTTTACTATTAAGTTGGAATTTCTGACAAATATGCACAGATAGAGGTTACAATTGTCTAGCTCTGAACTCATTTTCTCTAAAGTATTTACAAATTTTATTTTATTTTTTTAAAGGTTTAATGTTTGAGAGAGAGAGACAGAGACAGAGAGAAAATGGGGGAGGGGCACAGAGAGAAGGAGACACAGAATCAGAAGCAGGTTCCAGGCTCTGAAGGGTCTGGATCTCTCCTGACAAGGGACTCAAACTCACAGACCACAAGATCATGACCTGAGCCAAAGTCAGACACTTAACCAACTGAACCATTCAGTCACCCCTAAAGTAGTTACAAATTTTAAACTTATTTCTAAAAGCGTGATTTTACTCTAAATTATGTGCAAGTCATAAAGACATTAATGTATACACAATATTCTAATTAATGGATAAAAACTATCTTATAATTGATTATTTCAATGATCCCTTCACACATTGCATGCAACTCTTCAAAGTGAGTTCTGCATTTGCAGAGGATAATGAAGGATTGATATTGAGTCCTTTTTAATTAATTGAAACAGTAAGCCTTAATATAATGTTGTATCTTAAATATGAATTAAATTGATGTTAAAAAACAGAATATAAGTGAGAAAACATTGACTTTTTAAATAGATTGCTTAGCTAGGCTGAAAAAAATCTGGGAAAAATAAGAAGGATACAAACTGATTACATTAAAAGTAACCATTTGCTGATTTTATCTTAAATTTTGTATTTACTATCTTTATAAACTCTAATATGGAATTTTTCATTCCCATATTTATATTACAGACACAGAAAAAAGTTTCTCCTAAAGTAGTAAAAAATGAAAGAAAAATATTGAAATAAAATTTAGCATCAGAAGATTTAATCACTTCCCATAGAGTAATCTTGACTCTGATTGTTGCATGCAATTAAAAATGATGCATATGTTGGTGAAAGAAAAATGTACTGTCCAGTGAAGCCATACTTAATTTATCATGTACTCAAGGGTCTCCTTTTAAAGACTTTTAGGCTGACTTGCTGCTTAACAGAGTCTAGCTTGACTGTTTAATTTTATAATTAAAAAAATCATCTTGTATTGATTGACTTTTATGGTAGAAAGAACAGGAGAACTAGTACATTCTTGGATCTATTTTATAAATGTTTATATACATATGGCGACATATTCTGTTTGTTGTACTATGTCAGAGACCAGCTCATCAACCAGTCTGCTTATTTTTCTTAACATTTTGGACTCAAGTTTTTTAAATATACAAACTAAAACATTAGGTGGAATTTATGCACAAAATATTTCAAGAATTGGGAGACTGAATTATGAACTAAAACAAAGAGTATAAGAAAAATAAGATGGTATTATTTAATTTACTGAACCTTTGGTACCAAATCAAGCAATCAATACATTAAAGGTGAAATAGATCAAATAATTGAGCTTTATTACAAAGGGGAGAATAGTTTTCTACCATAGGTACGAAGTTATTTTTTAAAGAGTACCAAATAAGTTTCATATAAAACTCCAAACTGCACACTGTCACAAAGTAGCTTTGGATAAGTTTTCTAAGACATGACGATTTAATTTTTTCCATCCCTCATGGTTAGAATGAATAGGTCTTTTATGTACATTTACACACAAAGTTGCTGCATATAGACAGAATTACTACTACCAATCTAACAACTATCATACCAAGAATAAGTAACCAAACAAAAAAAATTATACTTCGCTGAAGGAAAGATTTAAGAGAGTTGTTTATTCCTTTAAAGCTTTTTATTTTTCATTTTTAATGCACCTAACTCCTTTAGAGCTTAATGCACCTAACTCCAGTGTCCTTTATGCCCGTGAGTCATGCACAAATGAAAAGCAACCACTTCTAACTGGCTGGCTGTTTAATCACAGACTCTACTCAAGAGCTTGCTCTCTTACTTCTGAAGCACCAGTTCCTACTTCAAGGGAACATTTCCCATTGGCATTCAAACACCCTCACCTTTAGTAAAGCAGAACTATGCTCCCCACACCCATTGTGTATTTACTACTCCTCTTCCTAATTTTGTATTTTTCTCCCTTTTAGGTATTTATATATTCTTATGATTAACAAAAGCGCAGGTGAACTATAAAAATAATATAATGGAAGTGCCTTTTACATTCCACAAAAATGCCATATAAATATTTTGTTACTTGCTCTGTATCTTTTATTTTCTAGTAACACATTACAAATAAAGTTGACATCTCAGACTTTGTTTTCCTTCCCAGACCCCACTGTTCACCTACTTCTCCAAAACCAACTCCCATGAATCAGTCATGTTCTTATAATTTTCATATACACACATACAGATATACACACACCTACGTGTAATGTGTAAAAAATGGGGAGGAAGAGAGAACATTGATTGTATTGTTTGTATAGATCAAGGAATTTCCCATCCTTTACTAATTTTTAAAGCCTATTACTCTGGACTAAATTTGAATTTCATTGAATTTTTTTCATCTGTTGAAAACATGTTGTTTCTTCTCTTTCAATAGTTTAATGTAGGGAAATAAATTAGTAGAGTTTTCAAAACTGAGCTATTTTTCCTTATCTAGAATAAGTGTTTCTCATTTATGATGGTTTAAGAATTTATTAAAACTTATTTTAGGAACTTTCTATATTTTAAGGGAAATTAGCTTATATATTTATTTTTTTGTAAAGGCCTATATAATTTTATTCTGAATATTTTAGTTGCCATATGAACTGACTTAAATAAGTTGCCTTTTTTTTTTTTTTCCTATTTTCTGAAATGGTTTGTAAGAAGTAGGAGTTATTCAAATCTTGAGGTTGGAAAACTTACCTGTATTTAGGTAATAGCTTTTAGGGAAAAATAAATTTTTACTATGATTTTTGCAAGGATTAATGTCTTTCATGTTCTTAAAACTAATTAGTTTTCTATATTTTATGCAAGTAAATTTTGACAACTGGTAGGTTTCTAGAAATTTCAGTTTGTTGTCTAAGTTTTCAAGTATGTTCACACATTGTTTTCTGTTTTTAATTCAGCAAATATTTAGTGTATTATATTGTCTAATACCCTTTTATATGCTTTGAGACATTTCACCTTTTATTTCAGTTCTTTTAAATGTTACATTGTTATTAATGTATATTCTTTATCTCTAACTTATTATAACTTTATTGGAAAATTTTTGCAAGAATAAACATTTGGTGTTCCTCACTTTAATATGAAGATACACATCCTGACTCCCAAAACTTTTCATTGTAGGTGAGTGGAAGGAAGGAAGGAAGGACGGAAGGACGGACGGAAGGACGGACGGAAGGACGGACGGAAGGACGGACGGAAGGACGGACGGAAGGACGGACGGAAAAGATGAAGGGGGTGGGGAGTGGAAAAAAGGGGGGAGGGGAGTGGATAAAAGAGGAGAGAGGAGAGGGAAGAAGGAAGGTAGAAAGGAAAAAGGCAAGAAAGGCAGGTAAACTAATCAGGATTTGCCTTAAAATGTTTCCTGGAGATAATTAAATCTACTAAGTTAACAACATAGAAAAGATGTTCAATGCCATAAATAAGAAACACTGCACTGATGCAGAGGAATGAAACTGTCAAAATTATGTGCAAAAACAAGTTGTCAAAAGGAGAGAAAAAGAGTTGGTGCTAAAAATGACAGAATATTCTTTTCTAAAATGTTTCATGAAGTTTAGAGTAGTATAGAGTAGTATATTCCAAATTCTGTTATCATTAGAAAGCTTTTAATGTTGTGTTGGCAGAACACTGATAGGTGAGCACACTTAGATTAAAATGTGGAAGGATGGTATTCTCACCACATTGCTGCAAGGAAAACAATTAGAAGTTTACTAATATATGTATATAATATTTCAGTCCTTGATCACCTTTTGATTTCATGTTTTACTTATTCAAGTTGGAGAAGTGCCTTCAATAATTGTGTCCTTTTGTAATATGATATAATTTATCATGTTATGATCATCTCAGATTAAACCCAATAAAATGGCAGAACATTCGTAAACTTATTTCATGCTAATTTAAACTTGTTATTATATCCCAATCATCACAGAAATTTACTAGAGCTTATAAGGAAAGTTTATGATTGTAAAACCCACCCAGGGATGCTGTCTTCTATGTCAATACACGAGGGTTAAAAATTCTATTGCTAAATTTTAAATTGTGCTTTGTAGTTGGTGAATTACCTGTATTTTATATACCAAAGGAATTTGGTAAGTAACAGAGATATTTTTCAATACTTTGAGGGGTGCCTAGGTGGCTCAGTCAGTTAAGCGTCTGACTTTGGCTCAAGTCAGGATCTCATGATTTGTGAGTTTTAGCTCCACTTCGGGTTAGGTGCTGACAGCTTAGAGCCTGAGGCCTGCTTCAGATTTTGTGTCTCCCTCTCTCGCTGCCTCCCCCCACCTCGTGCCCAGTCTCTCTCTCTCAAAAATAAACATTAAAAAAAAATTTAAATAGCTTGAGTGAATGAAAATAGGAACAGAAATCTACTTACTATGAACATATCACAAGTACTCAGATTTGAGGAAAAACATTGTTATTTTTCAAAGACTGTTAAATGGGGGACTTATCCTGTCTCTGCTACAATTATAACTGATTGAATTTTTAAATCTCTTCATGATTAGAATCACTTCTTAATATTTGTAATATTCCTCATCAACTTAATTTTATATTTTATCGTAAGGGTGGGACATAATACTTTTAATAATAGAATTTTAAGGTCACTGAAAAATATCTGATGAATATTAAGAATGTTTTATTCCAAGATAACATCTACCTGTATATTAGTTTGTTTCTAAAGATTTAAAAAATAAGTTTATTTGAGAGTAAGGCAACACTTAACAACTCATAAGGTAAAGAGGTAATCATAATTTAAAATACAAAACATTATTTAATTTAAATTCAAGTTAGTTAATATATTGTGTAGTCTTTGCTTCAGGAGTAGGATTCAGTGACTCATTTCTTACATATGACACTGTGTTCATCCCAAAAGGTGTCCTCCTTAATACCCATCACCCATTTAACCCATACCCCTACCCACACCTCCTCTCCCACAACCCTCAATTTATCTCTGTATTTAAGAGTCTCTAATGGTTAGCCACCCTATTTTTATCTTATTTTCCTTCCCTTCCCCTATGTTCATCTGTTTCTCAATTTCCACATATGAGTGAAATCATGATATATGTCTTTCTCTAAGTCAAATATGAAATTATCTTTCTGCATGGGTATATAAATTTTAAAGTGCTTTATATTTAAACATAATTTAATAGACTCTCTCCTTACTCAGTGAAAGCTGCCTATATCAATTAAATATCCCTGAGTTCTAACCTGAGACTCCTGTAGTTTGCTGTAGGCTGGAGCAGCCTGTAAAGGCAAGCATAGAACATATAATGTAGGTAATTGAGCTGCATATCCAACATTGGGTGTGGCAATGTTGACTGATTTTTCTTAAGGATGATTTGAAGAAAAGGGATCTGGTCTTGGACTTCTTAAAATAAATCTTATGGGGTAAATTTAAAACTATTTAACAAACATTGACAAGGCAATGACCAATCAGAATGGAACAAGCCGTGCTAATATTTACCAGGTAAATATCAGATCTGAAGTTATGCCTAGGATGACTGTTTCCTCGTGCACAAATACTCTATTGGCAAATAGATTTGTGAATATTCCCCAGGGAACAGGAGCTGAGAAATATTTGTCCTCAATTCATTGGTAAGGCCTAAGCTGGGGGTAGAGCATGAACTTTAAATTGTATATTTGTTCTATATTTTCATTAGTTTGGACTGAACTTTTAAGAAGAAACCACCTTTGTAGCTGAGAGTAATTCACAAGGTATGAGATTAGCACATATTGTAATTAAGTGGAAGGGGTTATAAATGCTCAGTAGAACGTGTATAAACTCTGAAGAAAAAAAATTTTCTAGATTGTATACCTGTGAATTTAGACTATTTAATAAATTACCATTTTTATGTGTGAAAAAATAGGTTAATTAATTGCTGCATGTTTTTCCATTATGCACTTCTAATATGTTTACCTTCTTGAAATTATAGAAAATGTATATAGATGATTATAAAGTACATAGTGTATGTTTTGTTTTCACACATGTAAACAGAATTTGTATTAGTATTAAGAATATTTATGTTGTGTTACAGTAGCAAACCTTAAATATGATTGATTTAAAATAATACATATTTATGCAAAACCTAGGTAGTTTCAAAAAATTCACAAGGCACAGAAACAACATGAGCACTAGTGACTCAAGATGTCTCCATAGCTGAATCTCAGAGCTGGAACATGCATCTTACTTTGTCTATAGTGCAGAAGAAGAAAATTGGATTTCCATATAAACAATTCAGTCCTCTGCATTAAAAAAATATGGCATATCTACTCACAATCCATTAACCTGAAAAAGTCACATGGCCTAGCCTAACCACAAGGTTAGGCAAGTATAATCCACCATGTGTTGTTGTACAGTGAAAGAGTCAAATGAGACTGAACAGTAAAGTCTTTACATTGCCAGTCATCAGCTGTGGCCACTGTCCTTTGGGATACATATTTTAAGCTTCAATAGATAATTACCTAATTATTCTTTTAAAATACTGTATCAGTTTAGGGGCACCTGGGTGGCTGAGTTGGTTAGGCATCTGACTTCGGCTCAGGTCCTGATCTCATTTTATGGGTTCAAACCAAGTGTCGGGCTCTGCGCCGAGAGCTCAGAGCCTGGAGCCTGCTTCAGGTTGTGTCTCCCTCTCTCTGCCCCTCCCCTAATCATGCTCTGTTTCTCTGTCTCAATAATAAATAAACATTAAAAAAGTTTAAAATACTGTATCAGTTTATACTTCTACCAGAGGCATATGAGTTATTATTAACTCACAGTCTCACTAAGCTTTGGGCAAGTCAAATGGATATGAAATAGTTTAATATTTTCAATGCATCCTTGTTTCTTCTCTATAATTATCTATCTTTAAAAGTATTTTAGTTATATTTTTAGCATGTTCTTATTAATATGGAGAATGCACTATACATTCTAACTACAAATGCTTTCTCTGTAAATGGCTTCAATCAGTTCGTGTGTTATCTTGTAAGTCTGTTCAAAATCTCATCGCTGTATAGAAATGTTTAATATTATATAGCCATATTTGTTAAAACACCTCTTCTTGAAAAGTAAGAGGTCTTCAGTTACTGATAGTACTCTAGGCAGTATAGTCCAGTTCTCCACCAGTTCCAAGGCTTTTCTCAGTCTTGTTTGTCTTTTTATTTTCTTAAGTTATTTATTTATTTTGTGAGAGAGCAAGAGAGCAAGAGTGAGCATGAGTGGGGAGGGGTAGAGATAAAGAATGTGGTTCTCCAACTCACGAACTGTGAGATATAACCTGAGCTGAAATCAAGAGTTTGTCACTTAACCAACTGAGCCACCCAGTTGCCCCTTAGTCTTGTTTGTCTTAACCAGAAACCTTATCCACAATTCCCACTTTTCCAGATAAAGGACATTTAAAAGAGTTTTGAACTTAGTTTTTAAATTTGTAGAGCAATTAACCCAAGAATTACTCTGATAAATTATGCCTATTACAGGTGAAGAAATCAGATCCTGAAACAATTGTATGTCTCATACCTTTTCCCACATAATCTTCCCTAATAAAGTTGTAAAAAGAGAGAATATGAGAAAAAAAAAAAAAAACAAGAGAAATTGAAGTGAGGTTAGTAGAGAATCATGGGAAAAGTTGAGATACTTCTGAAATTGCTGACTCTCGAAAATAATTTATGTATGAAGCTTCAAAACTCAAACAATTATGAAAATAGTTGGAAATTGGTAATCATTCTGAGAAAGTATTTCAGGGAAATTTAAAGCTGTATTGTTTTCTCTGAACACAATGATCAAAATTTTCAAAATGTAGTTAAAAAAACTAATGTTTGCAACTTTATAAGAATTCTGAGAAGAAAATGTTTGAATCTTACTATATTCCTGTTTGGAATTTAATGTGTCCTTGCATATACTTTACTAAATTACACACCATTATATAATTCTATTTTAAATTTTAATGAAAAATATGATTATATTTAGTGCACACACATATGCACACATTCATTCATATATTATTTCATTTCAAAGGCCCTATTAAAACCAAATATTACCCTAAATCAATTAAACATTTTTTTTAGTTTGAATCATTACACTATTTATTCTCAATGATCAAACTGTATTTAGGGAAATATTTATGAATTTTACAGTTTTAAGTGGATATTTTACCACTGCTATATTTTATAATACCTACTTTCTTTTCCTTAGTATGCTGAATTAAGTAGTATCTGGGATAACTTATGAATTTGGAGCAGTTTGTTAATTTACAAAGTGAAAAGGAATACTTTTTTAATCTATAAAGTAGAAACTTTAATTGCACTGTAAAAGCTAGAATATATCATTGCATTTAATTGACTCATCTGATAATTATTATCTATGATTCATTATTTTTATTTTTAAAGCAATTTCAGACAAGATGTCAGAGGTATGTATAAAAGTACTATATAATTGAAGTCCTATTGTTGCCATTAAAAGTAACACTTCAGCTTCAGTACTCAGTGCACCTTAAGGCTTCACTGGCGTTAACAAACTATGCATAAACCCAGAATAAAAGAAAATGGAACTTTTAGAAGGCTGTGGGTTTATTTCCTATTCTTTCCAATTTTTTGTTCTCTTTCCTCCTACTATGTCTTACTGCTCTAATTTAATTTAAGTCTGCTGCAATGGAAAAGATACATAGGATCACAGAGAGATGATAACAAAATAACACTTGGCAATGAAGTAATCAATCAGAGGTGATATCCAAATTGATTAATTTGAATCTGTGAAAATATCTAAGACATCAAGCCTATAGTTAAAATAGTTAAACTTTATTATTGAAGGAATCTATGGTACTTATATCAAATATATTTCTATATTAACTATTAGGAAGCATATTAGTATATTTTAACATTTCAAAGTTCTATATCCCATTGACATATTAAAATTAAACTGAAAATGTAAAGTACTATTGTACTTTCTCATTAGAATTTATTTTTAAAAAATTTTTTAATGCTTTTAATTTATTTTTGAAAGAGAGAGACAAGTGCGAGCAGGGGAGGGTCAGAGAGAGAGGGAGACAGAATCTGAAGCAGGCTCCAGGCTCTGGGCTAGCTGTCAGCACAGAGCCCGAGGCAGGGCTGGAACCCACGAACCGTGAGATCATGACCTGAGCTGAAGGCAACACTCAACCGCCTGAGCCACCCTGGTGCCGCTCTCATTAGAATTTAGATTTCAGAAATAATATAGTTTAAAAAATGGAAAACTATGGATTTGGGACTGATTTGAATGTGAACAATGTAAAGAAATATCTAAAGTTACTTTATTCAACACTTCAGAAAGGAATATTTAGTGAATATAGTGACAGAAAGGAGGTAATTTGGAAATTATACTTCATTGAATTAAGCACCACAATTCAAAGACATTAATGAATTAGGTCTGTTTAAGGGACAATAAGCATGAGGGATACAAAGTCCTACAATACTGGTGTGTTTTAGCGGAACCATCAGACAGGACTGGCATTTCTATTTATCATTCTCTTTAGTTTTCCTAATGAACAAGACATATCTAATTCCCTCTTTACCCACTATTACCTTCCTTGAGATGATGTTTATTATGGCTCTAGAGTAAACAAACTAATAGAAAGTTATTATTAATAGGAAACTTAAATCCCATTAAGTCTAAAAATAACAAAGTTATGAAAAAAAATGAGACAAACAGGGCAATATCTTCAAAACTCTTGGGAGTAAGAACTCCAGAAGCAAAAAGGATGTGCAGTTTATGCTAGGAAAATTTTTTCAGGTATTATGAATATTCAATATGATCTTAAATAATATCAAATAAAAATAGTGACAATTCCATTACAAATAGAAGTACCACTTCCTGCTATAAATTGTCTTAATTTACAATTACTAAAAATATCTGTGCTAAATGGAATCAAAACTGACCTATCTTATAATTTTACTGGTTTACTAAATTTAAGATTTGATTACAATTCTTATTTGAGAATACTTAAGAAAAGCATTACTTAGTCATGGAAGTCCACTGATAGTAAGCTTCTATAAACTTGCCTTATGCCATTTCATAGTAAGTTATTAATAAAACAAGTTTATATAAAATGGCATTAAAAATAGAATGATCCCTAATAATTTATCTTTTTTAGTTATAAAACCAAGTTAGATTTGGGAAAGTGTATGAAAAGAACACCTAAAAACAAACTGTCTAAAAACTAATAAATAAAATTAAAAATAAAAATAGCCTAATAAAGAATAAGAAACTCATAAACAATGCTTGTTTCTGAAGTTTTATCAGAAACAATAAATTCGATATCTTAATACTTAGCCATCAGTTACCTGAAAGATTTTTAAAAATATATTTCTCCTCTATCACTACACAGATTTTAATCCCATGTATTATTTTCAAAAATTGAGTATTAAACTACAAAGGCTTTGACCAACAGCATCCTTAAAATGGGTTTGCCAGTGATTTTTAAATAATATTAATGAGACTATTTGGTTGTTCTGTCCTATCTGATGCATAAAGAGTAAATATACTTTTTGTCAAAGCCATTCAGTTTCAGATGAAATTAACAATAATGTCCTATTTCTTTCATCAAAAATAACGAGACATGGAAAGCACCATTCTCATTTTAATGGGAAGCCACTCCTTTTCTTTCTGTTGTCTCTTCCTTTTTCTAAACATGGTAAATAAATGACCCATCCACATAGGAAATAACCTGTAATTAAATTAAATTCTAAACAAAAAGTGTATAAAATACATTTAATTTAAAACAATAAACAAGTACATGATAATTGCTTGCAATATGCCTAATTCTAATGTGTGAAAATGAAGATGATGCAGCAACTCAAAGCCTCTGAAACAATACAATATTCAACTGGTATCAAACTCATTATTAAGTGCATACTTAGCCTCTTTTAAAGAATCTGTAAGATCTCTCTCTCTCTATCAAAATGACACAATAGTTTTTAAAATATTTTAGTATTGTAAACAATATTTAATTTAATAATATTTAATGTTTTTAATATTTTAAAAATTATATATATGAAGGCGATTATAAAGTAATGGGGGGGAAGTAATGAAAAGATGCAATTGCCTATTAAGAAATCCCTTTTGGCAATCTTTATTGTTCTGTGAGATACTGACAATAAAATAAAGAGCAAACTTCACTTTCCTCCCATTCATGATTAAACATCTGAAAGCAGATTTTTTTTCTTTATTTTAGTCTAAAAGTGAATCCCTCCCAAGCTCTAACCTGACCTTTCCAGATGACATATGTGCACATTTTCAAATAATATCTGTTTGCATATGAACACATCCTCCAAATTCTCTCATTAAACCACAGCAGTCTGATCTTAGATTCAGAAAGGGCTGTAAGTAGAGTAGAAAGGGATACTATTCTTTAGCAACTCTGTGAAACAATGACTAGCATCGAATGCAGACAGGATATCCATTTTATAATGGGCAGTATAAAAAGGACTGTTTAGGGGAACCTAGGTGGCTGTTGGTTGAGCTTTTGACTTCAGCTCAGGTCATGATCTCATTGTTTCTGGGTTCGAGGCCCGCATTGGACTCTGTGCTGACAGCTCAGAGATTGGAGCCTGCTTTGAATATTGTGTCTCCTGTTCTCTCTGCCCCTCCTCTGTTTGCTCTCTCCCTCTCTTTCTTGAAAATAAACATTTAAAAAAAATTTTTTAAAGAAAGTATTGTTTATACACATCCAGTTTTGTAATGTTTTTTCCCCAATTCATTGTCTCATAATGGTGCCCTGGCATTTTAATTTTCTACTAGTAATATGATTGTAGGTAATGTTCATCATATAGGTCAAAATACTGTCAGATCATATAAGCTAAAATGAATATTTGGGGAAATTCTCACAAACTATTATATGTGCTTATTTAAACTAAGTCATTGACAGTTTCTGAAAATACCTATCACTAAAATTTTAAGTATTAATACTGATAAATTTTGTCATATTGGAAATTATTTTACTTTATATAAGACAGATATGTATTAATGATTTTTATCTTTTGTAGCTCACTATTAAAATATAAACTATTGACTAATAGTGTCACTATTAATTTATCTCTGATGCCATTAAAATTTTAAATTCTATAAGATAATTTAATATTTAACAAAATATCATGGAAATATTTATAACTTCAATTTATAATTAAATAAATGGAATATCACTTTGCTTTTACCCATCACATTTTTTTTTAAAAGAGAGAGAGCAGAACCTAGGAAGAAGGACAGAGAGAGAGAGAGAGAAAGAGAGCACCAAATGTGGCTAGATTCCACAACCCTGGGATCACGACCTGAGCCAAAATCAAGAGTCAACCAATCAACTGACTGACACTCAGGCACCCCTACCTTTCACATTTTTTTAACCTATAACATTTTATTCCTCCTTTATTCCAATAGAAAAATCAAGTAAAAATCACTGAGATATCTGAATATTTGAAAACATAAAACGCCACCCATTAGACAAATAACCGTTTTTTTCCTACTATTTATGCAAAGTTTTTGTTACTATTTCAAGTCTGAATTAAATATTCATAAAACTGTCTAATGTAGAACTATAGGTATTACTATCTGCCATCTAAGAAATACATGTCAGCTAAAATCCGATAATGTAAAAACAAAATCTGAATACCTATGATTTAAATTTCCTAAATACTTATTACTTCATTTATATTTAATGGAAAATAACAAATCTTAATAATTTAAATAATATGAAAGTAAATGAAGTAGACATTGTTTATATGTTTGAAGTATATGATATCATAAGACATGCTGATGAAGTCGAGCCTGTGATTTTCCTAAGTATATTTCTATACTCAGGTGATTGCTCAGTTCCACTATAGATAATACCAATGGCACAGTATTCAAGTAATACTATCTTCTCACTGAAAATATATCTTACAAACATAATCAGTTTTCTGTGGGGTTTGTACTTTGCAATATTTGTTTTTCAGGACAGGACTATCAAGTTACTGGATATAATGCCTAATAAAATGCAAACAATTCTGCTAAAAATGAGAAAAAATAGCCAACCACAATTAACTGTTATGATCTCGATATGAATCAGAAATCACACAGCCCCAATTGCTGCTCACAACCTCCTTACAACCAAATAGAACAGCCTGAAGACATAAATCTTACATAGGAAGCAGGCAAGACACAAAGAAGCTTGGTACTTAATGCTCAAACAACCACAGATTTCACAGTCTCTCTAGAATATGTGTCATATGAGCCAATAAATCTCCTCTGTTGCAAAAGCCAGTTTGAGTTCAGATTTTTCAGGCCAAAAGCACCCTGACAGATGTAATACAAATATCTTCATAGTGGATAATTCCACTTCTATGTGCTTATCGGTGAAAGTATATAAAACCATGTATCAAAATGCATTCATTTCATATTTTTAATATTAAAAATGGGGAGTTCTTTTTAGCAGGTATGTATTTATGGAATATTTGTGTACATGAACAAAATCAAGTGGTTATGAAATCTTAGTAACTCATTGGCAAATGATGTTATGTGTATTTTCCATACACTGTTGACAATAGACCCTGGATCACAAAGTTGTTTGATTCTGGAAGCTCTGGTACCCATATACTAATAAAACTTTGAAGCGTGATGAAAGCTTTCCTACAATTAGTTTGAAAGGTAATTTACATGATTTTTGCCAAAGAGAAGGAATACAAAAGGGATAGAAATAACAAGTTATAGCAAAGTAGATCTTATGACACTCAGGGTATAAGAAATAGATTTAAATTCTCAGATCCAATTAAAAAACTGTAAAGCATGGCAAACAAATAAAGTATTAACCATCCTATTTACTTTTTGTGAACAAAAATATTCACATATATATATATGTTGGATTCCTGCACTATGATAGGCACTGTGAAAAGTTCAAAACTAACATAGCATTTTAGATCATAAATATTGAATTTTGTGGTTTTTGCAACACACTTGATAAAAATCAAAAGTTCAATATATACTTTGATGCTATAATATATCCCATTTTAAATGTATATGCTAAAATTAATGATTTGAATAGTAATATATGACATAAAGGATTCTATGTCAGTAACAAGCAAAATATATAAGTAAAAATATCTAATTGGGCTTTATGGACATTGAAAACTAGATAATTAAAGAAAAAGACTCCTAGTATACCAATACCATTTTGTTTTTAATGGTGATTGTTATTAAAACATTAATAATTAAATTTTCTGATTTTAAAATCATATATATATGTATCAGTGAATGAATGAATACATGGGAATATATGTGAATGAATGAATTATAAAAATTTATGTATATATGAATTTGTAATCAGGCTGCTTTATGGTATAATTATGTAACATATACATATAATTCATTCACATAATGCTATATATCTGAGTTCCAAGCTGTGTTCTGATGATACTTTAGAAAGATTCTGAAGCAATTAAAATAAGTATTGATTAAGATAAAAAGCCTAATAATATAACTTAGTAATAGTCATTTGTAAATTCAACATGATATTTAAATGCTATATGATCATATATTTCAAAATAAACTTAAATTAGCAAATACAAGTTATCCCTGTAGCTTTTTTCTAACTTTCACATATTGCAATTAGATCTTCCTTTTGAGGGATCACCAAAGAAAAACATTAAAATTAGCCTTAATCTGATCAAGGCATTAATCTATATCATAAATCCTTAATATGTAAAATTATAATGACTAAAGTACATGTTAGGTTTTTTTTAACACATATTAATAGGAATATAATTTGAAGGATTATTCAAGCATCAACACACAAGAAAAGAACATTTTTAATTTTGCAATAAAACCAATACTTGGCTTTCTTTTTCTCCAAGTGCAATAAATCAGACTAGATATTTTATTAAACTCAAATTTCATTTACCATAACAAATTAATGAAAATCATTATATAATAGTATTTATTATTCTTATAGGTGTTAAACTTTTTTACTTAAAAAGCATTATCAAAGTGATATATGTTTCTAATCCACAGAAGTGCAATGTACCATAAAGCAACCTAATTTCGATTGAAACTGAATGGTTCATAAGCCCTAGAGTTGGCTCAACCCAGGCTCAAATACGACCATATTAGGAAACTGTATTGGATGAGTGAATCAAGTAAAGTTCAGAGGGTTAGTTTGATTAAAATGAATTGTCTACCACAAAGGCCACTGATTTTCCCAACGGTTGCTGATACACCATCCTAAAAAAGTTAAATTTTAGATACTGTTTCTGTTACATATTTCCTCAAATAATAAATTACACTGGTTATAAAAGTAAATCTGAAATTTTTAATTGGTGATAATATTGTGATAATTGTATTATGATATATATCATTTTGCATCATGTTTTATATCCATATGTATTTGTATTCACACATATTTGTATATTTATCTTTTCTACTAATCTGTGAATCAGAATAGAGATGCTCTCCTCCAATCTAAAGGATAATGCCTGAAAGAAAGGGAAACTCCACAAAGTATTAGCTTAATTTATAATGGTGAACAAATATCACTACAAGGAATATACTGGAAAGTCACTGAATATTCATAACTTATTAAATCTATATGTAGATTAAATTTCTTAGAAAGCATATGCATAAAATAGCTGGAGCTGTGTTTAATTCTAAAACATATGGGGAAACAGCAGTCACGTTTATGCAAAGAGTTCATACTAGTAAGTGATTTCATTTAATTAAAATATAGAACTATGGGTTATAGGATAAATTTGATAACCACCTTCTAATAGAATTTGGCTGAAAATGCCACGAATTACAAAAATGTGGAGAGACATGCATCTCCAATGGAAAGCATGGAAATGGGTCTACCACTATAGAGATATTTGAGTCTTGATAGTAGCCAGAGTACATAGCAGTTCTTCCATAGAAGGCAACTTAATGTTGTCATGAAATAAGCAGCAGAACCAAGGATTGAGTTCTAGAATCAAGGGTAACTGTGGAGCTGAACATTTCACTTGGCAGCTCATTCACAAGGCCATTCAGAGTTAAGAAGCACCAAATAAAACCAGCACATTCACACAGAATCGAAATCTACAGAATCGCTGTTAGGAAAGTGTTCCAGTCATGAAGTAATAAATGGTAACTATAGGAAGGAGGCCAGACACAGACCTAAAAGGTATTGGAGTGAGAACCAAACACAATGCTAAGATATAGAAATTTGGCTTTGAGTATGTTGACTTCCCTAAACACAAACTCCACACAGAACTGAATTTGTCTTGACCCTTTTTTTCCAAACTCAAACCCATTAGGCTTACAGATCACTAAACTGTTAACATAAACTTACATCAACCAGCCACCAACTTGTTTTCCAGAAAGAGGATTTATATAGGATATTGGAAAACAAGAAATATATATGCATAGGATTTTTGAGCAAATGTCACGACTGAATAAACCAATATTCATTCAAATATGAATAAAGGAAAGCAACCAAAAATGTAAGAGTCAGTGTAGCCTCTTATTTAATGGGATTTGATTTTGAAATACAGGTTTCTCTTGAGTTCTAACATGGTCAAACTGTTACTGTGTGACCTTGGTCCAAATACTTAAAGTTGTTTATAGTTTTCTAATATCTAAAATTAAAATAATAGCACATATTATACTATTGTAAGACTTGATTTAGTAATAAACATCATAAAACATAAGACATAAAAAAGAGCCCCTTTAAATCCACAATGGTCTAAACCTACATATAGTTTTATGCTCAAATAGAATATTAAATTCCTACTCAAATTTTAGAGAAAAAACATATCTAAAAATTTTACTGTCAATTTTTAAAGCATGTTTTTGACATTTGCACCAATAAAGTTAAAAAATATGGATTGTTTAATATACTGATAAGCAATAAAATGATGGAATAAAATATTTAGGAGATATAAGTACTAATTAAGAGGGAAATCTGAAAAATTTAAATATACTATTACAAAAATTTTAAAACTTCCAACTTTAACTGTAAAACAGGCAATGACTTCCAAATATGACTACATCTGAGAGTGACGTCAGCAAGGTAACAAAGCAGTCAGCAATAAGTGTATGTTACTCAACAGAAACATTGAAAAACTAGTGTAAATTGTTGGGGCAAGTTCGTCAGATCTCTGTAGAAAATAATCAAAGGCTTACAGTAACCAATACTGGAGAACCACGAAGAAGGCAGCTTAAATATAAGGAAGATTTGTAGTGTATTTAGATGCCCTTTGGCCACCCTCCTTCTTGGCTTATCAGTTTTGAAGATGGCAGTCCATGTTCCCAAAATGGGACCCTGGTCCCTGTCTCTGGAGTTAGCAGAGTAAACCTATTAAAAAATTATTCTCTATGCCTGTTCTAACCAGTCTAGTAGCTACCTGAAGGACGGATACAAACGCTCATCTCTGTTTTTATTAACATAGAGTTCACCCAGTGCAGAGAAGCAATGAACATTACTCAAATGAATTATAAGGCAGATAACAACCTACAGAAACTTGGGATAAAAGATCATAGTTGAAACATACAATTGACACATGAAGACATGGAAGGAAAAGTTGAAGAGAGATTATTTGGAAAATGAGAGCATTAAAAATAACCCATATATTGGGCACCTGGGTGTCTCAGTCTGCTAAGTGTCCAACCCTTGATTTTGGCTCAGGTCATGATCTCATGGTTCATTGGGTTGAGCTCATGTCAGGCTGTGCACTGTTAGTGCAAAGCCTGCTTGGGATTCTCTCTCTCTCCCTCTCTCTCTGGCTCTCTCTCTGTCAAAATACATAAATATAAATAAAAAATAAATAAATATGGAATAAATTCTAGAGTTGAAAAATACAACAACTGAAATAATTTACTAGATGGGTCCTACATTAGATTCGATCAAGTAGAAAACAGAATCAGGAAACTTGAAAATAGGACACTTGAAATTAATAAGTGTGCATAGGAAAAAAAGAGGAGAAGGGAGGCTAAAGGACTATAAAGGCACCATCAAGAAGTTCGATGTAGGGATCATGGAAGCCCGAGAAATAGAAGAGAGAGGGAGAAAGGGTCAAAATGAACACTGAAGAAATAGAGGCAGATTTGCTAAAAAAAAAAAAAAAAAAAAAAAAATTACGAATCTACTCCAAACAGTTCAATAAATTGAAAGTAAGCTAAGCAAAGGGATCCACACTGAAATACATTATAAGGAGAGAATTTCAAAAGCAGCAAGAGAAAGGGGTGTCATTACACACAAATGTCTTATCAGAAATGACAGTAGCCAGAAGACGATGGGATGACAGTGTTAAGGAATTGAAAGAAAAAAAAAAAAGAAAACGTTAGTCAAGAATTCTATATCTAGGGGTGCCTGGGTGGCTCAGTCGGTTGAGCCTCCAACTTTGGCTCAGGTCAGATCTCACGTTCGCCGGTTCGAGCCCCGCATCAGGCTCTGTGCTGACAGCTAGCTCAGAGCCTGGAGCCTGCTTCCAGTTCTGTGTCTCCTTCTCTCTCTGCCCCTCCCCCTCTCATGCTCTGTCTCTTCTGTATCAAAAATAAATAAAAAACATTAAAAAAAGTTTTTAAAGAATTCTATATCTAGCAAACCACCCTTTACAAATGAGGGAGATATTAAGATATTTCTATATTTTAAAAAAGAAAAAACACTAAAGCAGTCTGTGACTTTTACACATGCCCTAAAATAAGTAAAAATTTCTGGTAAAGGAACAAATATAAATTTCAGTAATACTGGATTTTTGGTTTGTAATTCTACTTTTAATTTCCTACATTATAAAAAAATAAAATGGCTAAATAATTTTCATACACCTGTTTTGTGGTGCAAATAGTGCAATAGTACCATAAGTAGGTGAGGACTTCTATATAGGAGTGGTTTTTGTATTCTATTGAAAGTAAGTTCATATCAAATCCAACTCTAGTTGGATGTTATAAATTTAGGATGTTAAGTTTAACTCCATGGTAAACACAAAGTATCTAAAAATACGTATGCATGGAAAGTGAAGTATAGGGCACTGTATGGAATAGCAAAATACTTGATATTATACCATAATGATGAAGATGTTTTATTATATATTTTGTCCAAACCCTAGAATATACACCTAGAGTGAGTCTATAGAATCTATTGTCTATAGTTCTGGAGGCAAGAAGTCCAACAAGGTATTGAAAAATTTTGTCTATTTTGAGGGCTGTGAGAGGAAATCTTTTCTATGCTTTTCATGTAGCTAATGGTAATTTTTTGGCAATGTGTGCTGTCCTTGGCATGGAAAAGCATCACCCCCATCACTGTCTAGTCATGTTGGATTAGAGTCTCACCCTACTCTAGTATGACCTCATCTTACTTAACTAAATGCACAATGACCCTGTAGCAGGATTCTTGTACAAAGAGATGGGACATGAGGCTTTTTGTCCAGGAAACAACTTTATTCATCATGCCAGCATGGGCTCAGTGGGTTCATAACTGAAACACTGATCCTCGAGCACACTGGGTTATAGCTTTTTATGTAATTTCTACGTATCTTCCATATATGTGTAGTCTGATTGTACACAGTCCAAGTTACAGACTCCTATCAGAGCTATGCATACCTGGGTAGGAGTTGACTGGCCCATGTTGCCTTCCTTTGTTCTGAGGAAGCCTCCACCACATTTCTTAGGAAGGGGCTCTACCTCTACCACAAACCTAATTCAAAGGTCACAGTCTAAGGAATTGGGGTTAGGACTTCAACATATAATTTCATGGGGGGGACATGATTCAGCCTATAAAAGTCTGCACTCTGCTCCTCTGAACCCATGTCTTCCCCTTGTTCAAGATACATTTGCACTGTCCCAACATCAACAAAGGACTTACTCTTTCCAACCTTAACTCTAAGTCCAAAATCTCATGTACGTATCAATTCACTCACCAAATGAAGTAGCAGGCGATTCATGAGAGTATAGTCACAGTCTCTTTTTGTAAAACTTTAACCATGAGCTGAGATTTCCAAGATGGAAGCCAGCTAATGCTGGATTGTCTGATGGAACACTATATAGAGATTTATCACACATTGTTTTTGCTGAAATCAATGGACAGGGGTTAGTCCCTTTCTTCCTGAGACCCAGTATCCCAGATTTTCATTCAATTCTCTTTGCTATTCAATGTCCTTTTGCAAATGATTTATTCTTGTTTAATGTAGAAGCAAACATTTTTGTTGTTTATGATTGAAAAATACTGAGAACATAAACATAAAGAGAAAATAAGGAAAAATAACATATAGACTTTCAGAAAAGTAAAAAACAAATAGGCCTACAATGATATAGATAGATAGATCAATAAGTAAGGGTGAATAAACTAGTCTAACAAAGACTCAGTAATAGTAGGAAATTTCTACAATTAACTTATTAACTGAGATTCCAAGTATCTTTTATTGGAGTTCCCAATACATTGCTCAGGGCTCAAAATCAAAACAAAGCAGAAAAAACAAAACCAACAAAAACAGTGGGGCACCTGGGTGGCTCAGTTGGGATGAGACTCTCACTTTGGCTTACACCATGACTTCATAGCTGAATTCAAACCCAATGCTGGGCTCTGTGCTGACACCTCCGAGCCTGGAGTCTGCCGCATTCTGTCTCTGTCTCCCTCTGCACCATCTCCCCCACCAACTCATTCATTCATTCATTTATTTATTCTCTCTCTCTTTCCTCCAAATATAAACATTAAAAAATTAAAACAAAACAAAAAATGTGGTTAATGATGAATAAAACATGTACTTATGTATTAACATGTACTTATCAATATGCCATAACAATGTTCAAATATTGGTATTGGCTTCATCAAATGAGGATTCTGTTATGAAACTTGATTTTTTTCTCAAATAAATATAGTATTGGTATATAATGTATAATAAAAACTACAATGGTGATTTACAATTTGAATTATAGCAATAGCATATTTTTTAAGAATTAAGGTTCTTGGGTAGCCTAGGCGGCTCAGTTGGTTAAGCAGCCATCTTTGGCTCAGGTCATGATCTTATGGTTAGTGAGTTCCAGCCCCGCATCCAGCTCTGTGCTGACAGCTCAGAGCCAGCTTCAGATTCTGTGTCTCCCTCTCTCTCTGCCCCTCTTTCACTCTCTCTTTCTCTCAAAATTAAATAAACATTTAAGAAATTTAAAAAAAGAATTAAGGTTCTTGTATTTCTTAGCAAATATGGAAAGTAGAATGTAGGTTTAACTGAGGAGACTATGTTACATAGAGAAAAATCTATTCTGAAATAAAAAAAAAAGTTTGATGATAAGGTAATGAGAATGATAACTATGATGATCATTGTTGAAGTAATTGACTACTTTAACAATATAACTGGATCCTACTAAGTCATTTATGTGTTTAATCTTGATTATAATAAATGTGTTAAAAGATTGGATTAAAAGATTTTTGGTTTGTTTGTTCTGAAGAACTTTAGTATAGGCCAGAAAATGGTAAGGTTTTGCCAGGACTTAATTCCACAATACAGGGTAGAGGTCCTTATTTTCGCTTTCTAAAATAATACTTCATCTTGTAAACTGGTCTTAGGAAGACAGAGCCAGAAGATTACAAATATTTATGGAGAAGGAAACCATCTTGAATTACATAGATTTGCTTTAGTTAGATCTCAGAAGTGTGATGATTTTCACTTAACTCAGAAAAGTAACACAGTAGTCAAGCTGTTAAATTTTGCATGAGCTAAAGCATATTTTTGCTCTCCTAAGCCATACCTGTGCATATAGTTAAGTTTTGCAGGTAATTACTTCCAGGTGCTTGCCTATAGGAATTCATTGCAATGCAATGAAATCAGAGTAATAAACTCATCAGCAAAAATTAACCCATAGGCATGTTACAGAGACACGTATATTTAAATGGCATCAGTATTATAATTTGTGAATTCTAGATGTTTATGTTCTTGATGGAGACAATCTCCTCCTAGATAATTAGGAAGATCTACATACAACTAGCTATGTTTGCCATTATCCTAAGCTTATTAGAATATTACACATGCCTGATTTTTAAATGGGGCATTTAGATTTTTATCATTTGCCATAGAGAAACCTTTACAATTTGATTGTCCCATTGTTATTGTTAAGTAAAAGACAATGCGGTTTTCTTTTGACTAACTCTTCTCATTGTTTATCTTTCTAATAACTGTCAAGGCAATTTAAATTCAATAATAAAATTAATTTTGAAGAGAACTGAAACACAAATTTTCTATTTTAGCATTTTCTTCAAAATAATTCTGCCTTAAATCACTGAGTTGCCTTTAATCACAATAAGAAAGATAAATTCCTATTCATTTAAAATGATTACCTGTAGCTCTTAATGTTGTTGCATTTGAAAATGTTGAAATACAAATAAGATCTTACTAAGTTAAATATAAATGAATAATAAAACTGAGATGATTCCTGCTATTATAGACCTTACCCAACTTGCAGATTGTATAATTAGAAAACTCACATCAAAATAATATCTTGGAATTAAAGTTTAAAAGATGTAATCAAACATAAAATTCTGAGGATTCTGAAAGACTAAGGAGACTTACACTGTCATTTATGCTATAAAGTAAATCATTTCCATTCTTGTAAATCCTAAGTAATTAGAAAAATATATGTAAACAATAAAATTCTGTGCCTGAATACATTTCCCATATATTTTTAATTGTTTTGTAGTTTATTATATTGTATTATTCAAGTCATTTAAAAGTTCTTATAAAATAGTAGTACTGACCAACACTGAGGTAAGAAGGAAAACTTTATAATGACTTGAAGATATTGCTCTTCATTTTTCCCAGAATCCTATTTCCATTTAATATGCAATAAGGAGGATTTAAAAGGATGGGGGAAAGTTTAATGGAATCTAAGTCTTCCAAAACACCTGGAAAGAATGAAAACTACATGCTAGAAACAAATGATCCTTGAATTCACTGTTGTAAAAACAAAACAAAAAAGCTTGTGAATTAGTATAAAGAATTTTAGGAAAAAAAGCAGATTTTTTTTTTTAAATTTCAAAGAACTTGGAGGCTTGTTGAGGTTATGTTTTGAATTAAAATAGAGTTGGGGAGAATATTTTGATTACACCAGTGGCTATAAGAAGTATATCACCAAATACTGTCTACCTAAGTACACATTGTAGTCCTTCCTATAGGTTTAGTAGCCACGGTCTTAGAAAAAAGGATGAGATTACCATAGAGAAGATACTATTTTGGGTAACATGGATATCAGTTATTAATTAATCCACAGAAATAGATTTTTTTTATTATTGTGCTCATTGAAAGTAGATCAGCTGGGTAATCTCCGTTTTAGATTTTGGGTCAACATGGTGACCAGCTTTGCTTTGAGCAATATGTCTCTGATGGAAGTTGGGGGACTGTTGTTACATGGGACTCTTGCTTTCTGGAATCAGTAAGAAACAGGAGTATAGTTTTTACCATGGCAATTTCAGAGTATAAGAGACAAATAGAAATGTACAATGTTCTTTGAAAGACTAGGCTCAGAACTGACATTCTGTCACTTTACCCACAATGTGATAAAATAAGACAGTCTCTTATATTAGCAACATAGGGAAATATATTCTATATTTTGTATGAGGCACATTAATCACATTAAAAATAGACTAAATATGGTAACTGATTTGGAACCAAAAATGCAATCACTACCTATATCTTCCCAAATATCAACAAACTTTATTGAAATCAAGCCAAGAAAGAAGTTACAAGAAATTTAAACTTCAAAGACAGCAGATGAAAGCTGTGTCATATTAACAAAATAGAATTATTTATAAAATATTTTAAAAGCAATGAATGAAATTACAAAGCTGAGAATACTAAACAACTGCTAGTAATGAAAAGTCAGACTAGAAATGCAAACAAATACAAGTTCTAGAAATGTACTATATAACTGTTTAAAAAGCTGGAGAGAGAATTAGTGATATGGGGAAAAAATGGGACTTTTTCCATAAAGCATCATATTAATATGAAAATATAAAAAACAGAGAAGAGAGATTAAAATAAAGAAGAATCACAAGTGTCATTATATACTTTGACACCTAGGGTACAGAAAGGGAGAAAATAGAAAAGAAATAAAGAAATGATGGTTATAGATTTTCCAGAATTGATGGGAAACATGACTCTACAGATCCAAGGTACATATTTCCTACTACACACTGATTAAAGAAGTCGTAGTACCAACACTCTCTAATTTCAAGGCTTATTATGAAACTGAAATAATCAAAATAGTGTGGTGTCCACGTTTAGTCAAATAATTGTTTATGTGTAATAAAAAAGACCACTTAAATGGAAAATTGATTTAAACAGGTAGACACGCAATTCCATAGATACCAGATCATCTTTTTAAATAAATGGTTTGAGGATCATTGGATATGTGTGTATGCAAAGTAAAGAGCTTAATCCATATGTTATAACATATACAGATATTGACTCAAATTTGATCATTAATCTAAATGTAAAACTTAAACCATAAAACTTCTAGAACATAAAAAGAAAACTTTTATTTTTGGCCAGGCTAAGCTTTCTTAGATATGACACTAAAAACATGATTTATGGGACATTCATAAGCTATCATTTTACATATGAAGAAATTAAGATTACATTAGATAACAGCACAAACCAAGTTATCCACAAAGCTTGAAGTTACCATAAATTTATCCCAATCAGTTAAACTGCAAAATTCATATTATCATGACTAATTGACCATTCTCAACTCTCTTTTTTATATATATTTATTTTTGAGAAGGACCAATCATGTGACTCAGGGGGAGAGACAGAGAGACCAGGAACAGAGGATCCAAAGCAGACTCTGTGTTAACAGCAGAGAACCTGATGTAGGGCTTGAACTCATGAATCATGAAATCATGACCTGAGCTGAAGTTGGACACTTAACCAACTGAGCCACTCACTGGCCCCAAACCTGTCTCAACTCTTAGTTCTGTCAAGCATCAATGTCTTTCCTTGATGGTAGGAAAAACATAACCTTTATATATGCTCTTTTACTCTGCTCATACCTGGACCTGGACGTATAATGTCCATATAGTAGATTGCTATTGAAAAAAGCTCAATTTTTAAAAATAATATCTTTTAGTCTTTGAAATGCTTTACAATTTACATTTTCTTATTAAAAATATGCTTTTCCTGTATAAGTCATATACACTTAATTTTTAAATTATTTCATTATTTTTAAAAATATGCTGATTTTTATTAATATGGTAATACCATAAATTTAATATTGTTACTACACTTTTTCCTTCATATATACAAATTTACTTTTGATGCGTAGGTTAATTTATCTTTTACTATTTTTTTTAAATGTTTTTTAATGTTTCTTATTTACTTTTTTTGAGAGACAGAGAGAGAGAGTGTGAGCAGGGGAGGGTCAGAGAGAGAGCGAGACACAGAATCTGAAGACAGGCTCCAGGCTCTGAGCTGTCAGCACAGAGCCCCATGCAGGGCTCGAACCCACACACTGTGAGATCATGACCTGAGCCGAAGCCAGACACTCAACCGACTGAGCCACCCAGGTGCCCCATCTTTTACTATTTTTATGTTTACATTATGTTTTTAATAAACATATTTCTGGGGTGACTGGTGGCCCAATTAGTTAAGTGCCAGACTCATGATTTTGGGTCAGGTCATGATCTCACAATTCATGGGTTCAAGCCTCATATTGGGCTCTGCAGTGATGGTATGGAGCCTACTTGGGATTTACTCTTTCTCTTCTATCCCTGTCCCACACTCTCTCTCTTAAAATAAATAAATAAACATTTATAAACTAAATATAGTTTTTATATTAAATAAGTTTAAGAGGGGCTCCAAGGTGACTCAGTTGGTTAAGCGTCTGACTTCAGCTCAGGTCATGATCTCATGGTTCTTGTTCAAGCCCCAGGTGTTGAGCTGTCATGACAGAGCCTGGGGCCTGTTTCAGATTCTGTGTCTCCCTCCCTCTCTGCCCCTCCCCTGCTCATGCTATGTCTCTCTCTTTCAAAATTAAACATCAAAAAAATGTAAAAAAAAGAAACAATTTTAAGAACGCTTGATATATGCGTGCAATCACAGTATACTCACTTTCAGCCTGATGACGACAACATCCTCTTTCAGGTGTCAAACTAGGATGTTCAACAAATATGTAAGCAGTGTGAGAGAACAACCATAAAAAAAGCACTGCATCTTGTATTAATTTTTTAAAAATTGATATTTAAAAAAACATAGCAGAAAATCATGTTTATATATCAAGATCTCATCATTAGTTGTAAAGTAGCAAGAACACAATTTTGTTCCATGGTACTGACATCAAATCTCATATTCTTTTAAATATCAAAAAAGAAATATTTCAAGAACTCCTTAAGTATATTTTTCCAAATGGATTTATTAAGCCTTATGGTGTATCCACTTTCCACTGTAAAGACACTTTGAGTCTTTTGTAGATGTCATTCACATTTATTTATTCTGATGTGTAGAGAAGAGCTCCCCATGGAACTCAGATCAGAAACACTGTCCTATACAATTTTCACTAATACAAATACACAAATTATAACTGCTGCCTTTAAAATGTACTTTCTTTTTTTTAAGTTTTTATTTATTATTTTGAGAGAGAGAGAGAGAGCACAAGCAAGCATGAGTGGGGGAGGGGTGGAGAGAGGGAGACAGAGAATCCTCTGCACATTATCAGCAATGAACCCAAAGCTGGGCTTGAACTCATGAATCATGAGATGGTAATCTGAGCCATAATAAAGAGTTGGATGCGTAAGTTACTGACCCATGCAAGCTCCCCTAAAATATACTTTTTCTTAAGCATTAGCATAGATTGATAACATGCTGTCTTCATGTTAAATAATGAATAGGAATGATTTTGATTTCATAGATTTTTCCTAATCCCTCTTTCAGCATTGCTCATGATCCTATTAAATTGTGGCTCTTAGATGGTACTGTGTTGTAGGATATAGCCAAAGCATACTGGCCACTGATTTATTACTCTTCTACTTCATAAATTTCCCTGTAAGTAAAGAAGATACATATATTCAATAAACCCAGTGGAGGAAATAAAATGTTTCTCTTTCATCTTTGGGCTTTATGAAACACCTAATAACGAGTTCATAAGTACTAAAAAAACAGGAAGAATAATCTAATGTTTAACTCTTTTGGTCAGATTTTTCCTAGTTTACAATCATGTACACATATGTGTATTTCGTTGTACTTCACTCACTGTATTTCACTATTAAACACATCCTAATAAAATATTTTCTAAGTGATGAAAAAAAATTTTGCTTAAACAAACCAAGTAGGTGCCAGGCATTCCTAAAACATTGACCTCAAAGATATTATCTAATTATCAAGTCTTACTGAGAACTAAAACTTATCCAAAAGTGAAATATACAATGTTAGAATCTTAAAATATAACAATAGATTTTTGGAAGTATATGATAATATTATATTATCCTAAACATGGATTAAAATATATAAAAATATTAAAATAGTGCAGTTATATGAACATAGTTATATGAGCATGTAGTTATAAAACATTTTCAGGATAATAAACAGAATCTTATATCTAATCTTATATAATTTATTGTGAGCACACTTGTATGATTTAGTTTACTATTGAAGACCTTAATAGGAAATTTGAAAAATGATAAAATATATAAGCCTCAAAAAATATAGCATATTTCAGAAATATTCATTTAAAAATTAATGGATTTCTTTATATTTGTTCCACCAAATAAACATTTTATTTTATATTTTGATATATGTGTATATATATATTTACATATATTTCACACAAAATTCTACTTGTAAAACATTCTGCTTTTATATATTTTATTGGGTATAAACTTCTAGGTTAAGTATTCTTTTCCTCTGAATCAATTGATGTTCATTGCATTCTGGCCTCCAACCCTTCTTATGATAATTTGGCTGCCGCCTTATTTTTGTCCTTTTGTATGAGCTTATTTTTTATTAGTTTTATTGAATTGTAAATTACTCTGAGTAAAATTCATCCTTTTAAGTCTATCATAGGAGTTTTGATAAACTGATACAGTTATGTAACCATAGTACAGACATAGATATTTTCCATTACTCAAATGCCCTTTTTTGCCCAGTAATTCAAATAAAAGGAAGAATACAAAATGTAATTGAGTTTGACTTCACTCACTATAATGCATGTAAGAATCATCGATGGTATTGTGTATGGTTGGTTTCTTTTTATTGTCAAGTAGAGTTGTATGTATGTGAGGATTACAGTGTATTTCTTCATTGACCAGCTAAAAGATATTTTTATTGTTTTCATATTCTGTTAATTATGAAACAGCCTCTCTAAATAATTGCATATAGGTTTTAGTGTAATATCTTTTTCATTTCTGTTGGCCTAGTCCATTTCCTTTGCTCTTTAAGCATATTTTAAACATAACCTTTGATTTCTACAAAATATCTTGCTGGGGTTTTGATTGAATTATACTGAATCTGTAAATCTGTTTGGAGAGAATTAACATCTTAAAAATGTATTAATTTATACCTTCTTTGACTTCTCTCATTAATCTAATTATCAGTATACAGACCTTGCATACATTTGTTAGATTTATACATAGCTTTTAAATATTTTAATAAGCTTTAGAAAGGATAATTCTTTCAATTTTAATTTTCAATTATAATCTGTATTGAGGAATACAATTAACTTGTGTATATTGACTTTTTCTGCTCTGACCTTGTTGAATTCACATATTAAAAAAATTGTGTTGGGGTGCCTGGGTGGCTCAGTCAGTTGAGCGTCCAGCTTCAGCTCAGGTCATAATCTCGCGGATTCCTGGATTCGAGCCCCGCGTAGGGTTCTGTGCTGACAGCTAGCTCAGAGTCTGGAGCCTGCTTCCAATTCTATGTCTCCCTCTCTCTCTGACCCTCCCCTGCTCATGCCGTCTGTCTGTCTCTCTCTCTCTCAAAAATAAATAAAACATTAAAAAATATCTATGTAAAAAATTTTTGCATATTTGTTGGAAAATTTAATGTAGACAGCTGTTTCTTCTGTTGTAGCTTGTTCTATTTCAATCTGTCTTTTTTTTTCTTCTTTACCTTATTGCATTCATAATGATCTAAAGCTATTAATTAAGAGGGCTGGCAAAGAAATGTTCTGGCTTTTTCCTAATTATAAGAACAAAAAAGAGTGTTATATCACTAAATATAACATTATCTTTAGAGACTGTTTGTAAATGTCTCTTAATTGGGTTAAAGAAGTTTCCTTTAATTCTGAATTTGCTGAGTTTTTTCATTAATGAATAGTCAATCTTGCTAGTGCTTTTTACTGCTTCTATTTGTGCTTTACATATTTCTCTCAAATAAAGATTTTATTTCATTTTTATCCAATTATAAATGCTTTCCCATTTCACTTGTAATTTTGGATTTGACCCATTAGTTATTTAGAACTGTGATTTCTATCAATACTTATAATTATCAAGGTTATCATTTTAGTACTGTTTTCTGGCTTAACTCCATGTAGTCAAAGGTCATTGTATGTTTTAAAGTGTTTTTAATTTATTGAGATGAGTTCATCACATAGAATGTGATCTACCTGAGTGAATCATGCACACTTTGAAAACCTGTACATTCTTCATTTGCTGGATAAAATTTTCTATAAATGTGAACTAAGTCTACTGATAAGCATGCTTTATTTTAATTCCCACATTATTTTCTAGCATTTCCATTTGATTCTTTAATTTTTTGTGTGTTTATTTATTTTTGAGAGACAGAGAGAGACAGCACAAGCAGGGGAGGGTCAGAGAGAGAGAGGGAGACACAGAATCTGAAACAGGCTCCAAGCTCTGAGCTAGCTGTCAGCACAGAGCCCAACGCAGGGCTTGAAGTCACAAACCCTGAGATCATGACCTGAGCTGAAGCCAGACCCTTAACTGACTGAGCCACTCAGGTGCCCCTACATTTCCATTTGATTCTTTTAGTTTTCATTTATTGGCTTAAACTCGCCATCTGTTAATGCATGTTGTCTACCTTTTCACCTAGAGCACTTAATACATTAGTTATTGCCAAGAAAAATTCCTTTATGGTAATATCAACATTAAAGACATCTGTGAGCCTTGGTTCAGGATATTGAGTCTTTGGATTGCTTTGATTCTTAATATTAGGTTATTATGCTATGGCCACAGAGGTGGTCAGTCTCCACATTCTTGTTTTCTCCCAAGTATTGGACCAGTTTTGCTGTTACTTGGCACTTTGTAGCCTGATGGCAAAGGTTGGGGGCAATTCTCTGTATTCTAGGTCAAAAATCATGCTCATATCTCAACAAAGGAAATTCTCAGCCCTGCCTATTTTTCCACTGGCAGGCAACAACTAATTTGTGTCTTGGTAATCATTGTAATTTCCACCTCCCCCAGTGGTAGGAGACTTCTAATGATTTTCATATAGAATCTTCAGTATTCTTTCCTGTCTCACTTCTATAAGTAAAAGTTTATTTTTATCTTAACAGTTTTTCTCCTACAATTGGTCTTCACACCAATTCTGGCAGCAATAGTATTTCTCCTCCTCCTCTAGCAGTATAAGGCTTTGATTCATCATAATCAGGGTCTGTGTGGGGCTCTGTGTATTTCCTGTAGTAAAGGCAAATTCCCTCCTTTAACACTGCATCACTTAATGAGTTCTCCCCAGTCTACACCCTATTATCCAGTCCTATTTGTCAGCAACACATGGAAATTCACAGAGAAGATAGAGGACTATATCTCTGGTTCCAAGTGCTTTTATACTCTTAGGCTAGCCTACATTTGCCCTTTAGCAATTTAAAAACATTTAACTGGATTCTTTTGACCCACTGGTATGGCACCCAGCAACTCTTCCCCGCCATGCTTTGCCAAAGATGAGTAATTGCTTGTGCCCTGTCTCTCCTACAGGGGCTTACCATTCCTTAGATTTCAGACTACTTTATTGACCTGCAACTTTGTTGGACTCAAGAAAATTTATGATTAATTTATCCATGTTTTCTTATTATTATGCTGAGAGCATCACCCTTTCAACCTTAAGCAGAAGTGGAATAAACTGTGTTACTGAAAGGTGTCTCTTTGTTTTTAAATTTCAGTATGTTACTGTGATGTGGCTATGATTAATTTTCTTTGTATTTATTATGCTGAGAGAAGGATGATATTTCTGTATTTGTAGCTTCATATCATTCGTCATTTTTTGAAAATTTGTAGTCATTATATCTTCAAATTATTCTTCTGCCATTCTAACTTTGCCTTCTGAGTTTGAATTAAATGTTAGGTTATGTCACATGCATCCCTTCCACGCTTATGTGTACCTTTTACTAACTCATTTCACTTCTGCTTGAATGTAATATAAGTACTTGTCTTCTTTCACTTTGTCCAATATGCTGTTAATATTATCTGAATATTAGTCTTTTAATCAGTGCTAGGATTTCCATATGATATTTTTCATCTTTTTCTTTTTGTTTTCTCAAAATGTAAATCCTATTTTGTCAGTATCGGCTAATTCTGGTTTTTTTTTGGATCATTTACATGTATTTTTCCATATCCTGTTCTTTGGTTTTCTAACATATGGTTCTGTTTTCCTGCATGCTTTAAAAGCATTAAATAAATGTGAACACTGGCAAATTGCATTACTTTTCAGCCTATGTAATTGGCTTTTAGTTCCTCCCAGTAGAGGTAAAACATAGCTCTGATACTGAAAGTGGAATTGATTATGATGCTAATTTGGCCAATAAACATTAGTGGATGTGGTATAAGTACATGTTTTCAAAGTCATTTTGTAGTAATTTACTGTCTTTTGCTTCTGCCTTCATGAGTGTCCTCTAAAAAGGCCAGTAGTGACAGAAGAATGTGGATAAGGCTTGAATCCAACCAATGGTCAGGAGTCAAGCCCAGCTGAACCAAGCCTAGAGAAGACCAAACTATAGACATTAGGACCTATGAACAGAAAAATAAATTATTGTTGTTCAAGCCATTGAGTCTTGGTGTGTTTAATTACACAAAGTTGTTATAATAATAATTGACTATGACAGTAAACATATATAAAGAAAAAATAGTAATTTGAACTCTTATCTTGCCATAGAGTATTTATGCTTCTTATAAATGGTTGATACAGAATATTACCTCAATCTAGCCTGATATGCTTGCACTTTTAAGGGATAGTTCAGCTAGACGTTTTTCTTAGGGCATATTGTCCTTTGTCTCTCTACCAAGTAAAACTACTAGAATTTTATGGGATTTTTAGATTTACATCAGCCTCTTTATGTTGGATTTCTTTTAGCCCTGCCCCCCTTTACACCCTCCCCCGCCCCCCTCCACGGAGCTTAGAGGTGATAGATGCCTCAGGAAAATTGTGTTCTGAATGATAGAACTGAGGGCCTGCAGCTGTCTTTCCTCTACAATTATTCTGATCCCTGGCTAAGTGCTAATTTTCAATTTATGTTCTAAATTTCAATGTATGTCTCCCCAGGCCATTATAACTACTCTAAATTTTAGATTGTTGTTTTCCATTTAGCCACTGTGTTCTACACCAATAATCAGCCAATATTCAAAAAAGAAAAAAATCAGCAGAAATATGTAAGGTTCATCTCATTTAGTTTCTCTTATTCTGCTCCCTCAAGTTCTCTGATTTTTTTGCCTTCCAATATTTTCAAGAGGATTTGTTGTTGTAAATCATCCTCATTCATCATCAATAACAACAATATCCTAGCATTTCAGCTGTTCTAAGTAGAAGTATTAGTTTGATATTAGCTGAAAGTAGTAATCTGTCTTCTTTTTAGGTAAAATTTATTTTCTTCCTTATGGCTAAAGGGCTTTCATCCCCTTATCTAGATGTATGGTGATTTCACTACACTGTATCAAGTGGATAATTTATTTTTATTTATCTTGCTTGGAAAGCAGTATATATTTTTTTTGAAAAACAAGTCCTTCTTCAATTTTAGAAACTTAATAATTATCATTTCTATACTTATCTTCCATGTTATGTATTTTATTTCATTGAAACCACATTTGGATTATATAGTTTATCTCTTCCTCATACTTCTTAATTTCTTTTATAATTCACAACACATATAAATCACTGTTACCAATGTTGGAGATAAGAATCTTTAAGGCAGTTTTGTGTTTCTATTTGGATAAGTTAAGTAGAGTGATAGCGTGCCTAATATATTAAAGTATATAATGTGTGTGTATATGTGTGTGAATGTGCACTATAATATTTAGTTGGAGAGTAAAACACTTTCGACAAAAGAATGCAACTGAAAGAAGTGCTTGCCATATTCAGACACCACAAAAATGACAATGGCAGCATCTACATAAAGACAACACTAAAGTTTGGCAAGGAGCACAAAATCACAGATGGTTGTAGGTGGCAGTCTCTTAGCTTCAGAAACAGATTTTCCTGAGAAAACATTTCATCAAAACTTTGCTTTGAACCAGTCTGTTCTGCCATATTGAGGACAATATTCAGGGAAAAAAAATCTTTGCTAACACACAATCAGCAGAAGTAATCTTTCAATATGGTGGTTAAACTCTAAAAAGTAAGATAAGATAAATGTAGAGTACTAATCTCTTTTCCATCATGGGATCTTGAACAGACCCAGACCTAACTCAAATAGTATACTAGATAAAGTAATTTCAGAAACTAAAGCTTCTCTGCCAATGTCTTACCATTCTTTTTGTTGTCCTCATTTGTACTAAGCCCCCAGAAGAATTCAGTGATTCCAAACCTCCATGAAGAATCATAGTTATCAAACAAAGAAGTTTACACTGACAAGATTTCATATTTACTTTCTTCATGAGGTCTTGGAACTTGAAATAAGATAAATTCATATACTAATTGATAAATCCTACGGATTTGCTTTGGAAAAACAGATATAAGCCAAAATAAATTATTTTTGTCTCTTGGAAATACTATACTGTTGACAATGTTTTATTCTTTGTACTAAGGCTTTTTTGAGTGTAGATATATTTATGATTTATTTTTTAGCCATTATAGAGAACTGTGCAGGCATTATCAATAGTTGGTAAATAAGAGTATAGTGACTTAATTATGTACTTTGATTAACAGACAATATCCTTAGCACTTTGTTAAGCTTTTAACTTTACCTGGGTTTGATGTGTGTTATTTTCTAATTGATTGAAGCAAAAGGCCATTGTATGATAGTACTTAGGGGTACAGGTCCTTTCCTAGATGAACTCTGTAAACATTAATTTACTCACTTGTAAAATAAACATATAATTTCTGTCTTATGAGTTCTTGTAAGAAAAAAAATAGAATATATAAAACACTTAAATGCCAAACTCTAATTAAGTACTCAAAAATACTAGCTATTATAGGAAGAGGAGGAGAGGGAATCCTAAGCAGACTCCACACTGTTAGCACAGAGCCTGATATGGGGCTCAAACCTACCAACTATGAGATCATGACCTGAGCTGAAACCAAGAGTCAGACACTTAACTGAGCCACCTAGGTCCTCCAATTTCGAGTATTTTTCAACAACTACTAACATGATCAACTCTTCTTTAGTGGTTTAAATATATATAAGATGTATATACTCCTTGCTTAATAAATATCCTAAGTATAGCATTTCTTATATTGTATATTTATCTTGGAAGAAATTAATTTTTCTTCAGATATATTCCTACTGTTGGACCTAATTCCTGGTTTGGATAACTATGCCATAAAAAATTTGTATTTTCTTTAATGTTTTTCCTCACAATCTTATGCAGAAGCATACACCTTAAATATGTCCACTATCATTAAAAAACTATTGAAATGCACGCATATTTACCAAATTTTTATATATATTTGATAAAATAAGGGGTGACAAAGAAGTAAAAGTGATATTTATAGTCAGAGACCATAGCAAAGTTAGAAACATTTGCTTTATATTTTAGAATGTAATACCTTTAAAATGTCATCTTCAATAACAAGACAATTTAACAACAAACATCCAAAATAGGAAAGATTTAGCCAAAGTTGTTTATAACTGACAAAAATTAGTTATGGAGAAAAGAACAGCAGATTCAGCTTAGTGAGTCATAAGTAGAGGAAAGGCCTTGTCAAGGGGAGAAATGAACAGAGAAATTGGAAGGAGGTTCTTCCTTAAAAATGGAACTACAAAAGGTAAAGCAAAGCCTGAACTAGTCAGGAGAAGGTAGTTCACAAACCAAAAGACTGAGAGAGAACTTTCAGGAAGATTGTGTTAGCTCCAGTGTTATAAGGTAGAATTAGGAGAAACAATGAAAACACACACTTCCAGGACCCCTGGGTGGCTCATTCGATTAAGCCTCCAACTCTTGATTTTGGCTCAGGTAATGATCCCATAGTGGTGAGATCCAGGCCATGTCTGACTCTATGCTGGGTGTGGAGTCTACTAACATTTTCTCTCTCTGGACACCTTAACCCAGTAGGTTAAGCATCTGACTTCAGCTCAGGTCATGATCTCACATTTCATCGGTTCAAGCCTCACATGAGGCTCTACACTGACTGCTCAGAACCTGGAGCCTGCTTCAGATTCTGTGTCCCTACCTTGCCCTCTGACCCTCTTCCACATGTGCACACACTTTCTCTCATTAAATAAACATTAAAAAAAAAAGTAGTCTGATTCTCACCTGCATGTTCTCTCTCTCAAAAACTAAAGTTGAAAATGTTATTAAGAAAAAAAAAAAGAAAAAACACACTATTATCTTTGGCCACTAGTCTCCCTTAAGTCAATGCCTTAAAGGAAGAACAAAGAATTTTAAACATGTTTTCAGTTCAAATAATTTAAGTAGATGTCATTTTTAAAGCATTAAGATGATAATTCAGCTTAAAGTTTTAAGGAACACTAAATCTATATTTTCTTATCCCCTCCAAAAATCACTGAAAATGACTATTTTCATTCAGTGTATAATATCCTGCAAAAAATATTTTTAAGAAAAAATGATTGCTTGTTCATATTGTATTCATATTTAAACATTTTCCATTATAAAATTTTAGAAACTTCAGTTATCTCAGTATACTATCAGTATATTCCTATAACTTAACTTTTAGTTTTCTCTTTGCTGACTATCTGATAGAATGTTTTTTTTATTGATCACAATAAGAAGTTAAAACTTTAAAAAACCCAAATTCTCTGAACTAAATGATCTGAAAAAAGAATAAGATAAATAGGAAAACACATACCAAACATAAACTTTCTCCATAACAGCAGCTCTGAGAAACAAAACTGTAATCAATTAGAGAACAAGTGACTTTATAATTTTCTGGGCAAGAAGTATGTATATTGTCTCTGAATTCTCATGGGAGTAAAATAGAATCTTTATGACATTATGGTTAAAACTTAAATGTTTAAAGTTTGGTTGTTAGAAAATAATAATCCATTTACTCAAAGGAGATTTTAAAAATTACATTTGCTCCTCACGTTTTTAATTCTGACACACCATCTTGGGGTATCATTTATTGACAAAACAAAGAGAAACTTCCCTTTACTTTGCCCAAACAACTAGAAAATTACAAAAGAATGTTTTTAAAATAATGTTCAGTTTAAAATGTTTGGCTGTTATGCACAAAATCAAGAAAGGAAAAAAGGTAGGATGGATGGAAGGAAGGAGAAAAATCTATTCAGAATCCTAAGAATCTGAACTAAAAAAAACCTAAATATTATTTGTCTAATAAAAAATTTATAAAGAGAATACAAGTATGTCACTCTTACCAAATTGATTTCAAAATATCTTCAACGATGAGAATAAAAATAACTTTATATTTGAAAGCAAAAATAGTTCAAGTTCCATCAAGTATCACCTTGTCTAATCATTAATGGCAAAATGTTAGTAATGAAAGAGGAGTAAGCCAAGTGACAGCTTTCCTTATGTTCACTCAGCAAATACATGCTTAGCCATTTTATACCATCTGGTACACAAGTGTTAAAGCAGTGAATGACTGGTGGAAAAGTCAGTGGTGGGACATCAGTGGGGAGAATCAACTAAAAAAGAGAAAGGTTTCCAACCATGACAAGAAATATAAACAAAGGACCTGAGTGGTCATTCCCCATGAAGTACAGATAGCTAAGAGAGAAACTGGAGTCCATGGAAAGTTAGAGTTGATAATCTAGGTTGGAGGCCCCACTGCTACAACCTTTAGTCTGCTGTACTTTAAGAAATAAACACTGTAAAAATAACACTTGGATGAAAACCAACCTGCCTTCCAACACACAAATCAATACTGTTTGAAAAGGAGGAATTTTTGCTGAGAGCTGTGTCTCACGCATGCTGTTGATACATGTGTGACTATTTGGTTAGTTGGTTTTAATATTTCAGTTGCAGTTAATTATGGCAGGTATTGGTAAAGGTAGAATTCATGATCTTGCTTTATTTTGCCATAATTATTTCTGGGTAGTTGAAAAATACATCTCAAAAAAGATGCTATAGCTATCCTTAGTATAGATTAAATAACAAGAAAAGACTGGGGGGAAGGTGGCCAAGCAAATGGTGGAAATTTAAAATATCAGAGGAAAACAATAAGGTATATAAATTGATAAAATATTATTTCCAAAGTACAGTGATTTATTGTAATTATTAGTCTTCTTGTAGTGATGGTACATCACAGTGCAGAAATGGCCCTTGAAAACTTAAAGTAACACATTAAATCTAAGTTACACTTGAGCTTTGCATGATTTTTCAAAATCTGGTATACCATTTTCTGCATCTGGTAATATCTACCACTAAACACCAAAGTGAAACCTCTTAAACAACAAAGCTAGTTTTTATTTTTCATTGTTTATACACAGAAGCCATTTCCACTCTTTACAATCTCTCCTTCTCTAAGTTAGCCTAACTCAACACTTCTCTAAGTTTGGCTCCTCAGGAATGTTTCCCTAATGATACCTGCCTATTAAAAAACATTTCTATTAAACGACTCTCTGGATGCAACCTGTAACTTATTGTCATGTTCTCTAATGGTATGACTTAGCATACTACCATCTCACTTTTCAAGGTTATTTTATATTCTTTTCTTTAAACTTTTAAAAAATTTTTTTATTTTTTATTGAAGAGACAGAGAGACATAGCCTGAGCAGGGGAGGGGCAGACACAGAATCTGAAAGAGGCTCCAGGCTCTGAGCTGTCAGCACAGAGCCCAGCACAGGGCTTGAACTCACAAACAGTGAGATCATGACCTGAGCCGAAGTCGGATGCTCACCTGAGTCACCCAGGCACCCCGTATTGTCTTTTTTAATCTACAATTTGTGTGTTAAAAGTTAGTCCTTTCAAGTAGATTATAAATATTTTTGAGCAGGGAGTTTAACATAGTACCAGTCACTAATTCATTTATTTTAGTTAGGGTTTCTTGGGTGACCACAGAGACCATTCTAGAATTCTTCTCTGTTTAGTTAGTGTAAGATTAAACACAAGAATCTGGTGCTTCAAAATTGTTGAATAGGATGGAGGAACAATGACAAACATGAATTCCTCTAAAGTCCCACTTTACCTATAACTTTCAGATAATGAGAGGAATATCTTCTGATTAAGATAAGGAATTGCAGGATTTGACCATTGATATGCCGTTTCCTGTCCTATTCCGGGCAGATGATTCAGAAGGGACACTTCAAAACCACTGCAGAAATTCTATCTCCCAAGTTTATCTACCAATCAGTCTAGTGATGTTTTTGGATGAAAAGTATCTCTTTGATCTTCCTTCTAACTTCCAGATTTCACATGATTTCATCTCATTGGAGGAACAAAAATGAGGCACAGGAATCTGTAGGCACAGGAATCAGGGAAACAGTTTCTAGACATACAGCTCCAGCAATAGAATGAAGACAATTTATGAGAAAAAAGTGTTTAAGAATTTCTTTTATAAATTGGGGCTCCTGGTTGGCTCAGTCACTTAACCATCAGACTTCAGCTCCGGTCATGATCTCAGGGTTTGTGAGTTCAAGCCTGGAGTCCTCAGGCTCTGTGCTGATAGCTCAGAGCCTGGAGCCTCTTCAGATTCTGCATATCCCCCTCTCTCCGCCCCTCCCCAGCTCATGCTCTGTTCCTCTGTCCCTCTGTCCCTCCCTCTGTCCCTCCCTCTGTCCCTCAATAATAAATGAACATTTTAAAAAAATTTTAAAGATTTTATTTTAAATTGTACTCAGCTGTTGACTGCATATTTACATGGAAATGTGTCAATTATCTGAAGCCTTTCTTCTCAATAAAAGCTTTTCAATAAATTAGTTCTTATAAATGAACTATTTTAAGAGTAAAACTACTATTTATCTGTATCAATAAGAGTCCCTCAATTAGGGAAAGCGCATAAGAATAGGGAGTTTTGTGGTACCCTGTTCGGACAGGATAGCCACCTTACTTTTCAGACAGAGAAGTTGGTGGTAGCCATACACCAGGAGAAACTAGAGGGAGATGTATTCATGATACCCATAGGTAGATGGGACTATGGGCAATGAGTCACTGAACCTAAATTTTATGGTAACCTAAGAAGTTTCAAAGTTTTAATAATTACTCAAGGAGTAGAGCAACTACGCTCCTGCTCCAAAGCTTTTACACCACAGGAATTCCTTGTAAACTTAACACCATCCTGGACATGGTATGAAATGACAAGTGAGGTTCAAGTGAAGGTTTTCTACCAGTTCAGCCACCCATTTCGAATGGCAACCCAAAATGAAACCTTCAGTAAGCCATAGAATTATGAAAAGTTATATTCTCCCACATTCAAGTATAAATTAATACTTTCCAGAGAAATACATCATATTTTGATTAGATATTAAGGGTTTTTTTTAACATTTACTTTTCATTTTTGAGAGAAAGCATGAGCAGGAGGGCTGCAGAGAAAAGGGGATAAAGAACCCAAAAGCAGGTTTGTGCAGACAGCAGGCAGCCAAATGGGGGCTCAAACCCCATTGAGGTCTGAGTGGAATTCTCAACTGACTGAGCCACCCAGGTGCCCCTGGAGTGTCTGTGCGTACAATGGGATGCATTACAGGAGATAAACCCTGAGATTAAGAAATCCTGGTGTAGCGAAGCCTTGGTGGCTCAGTCATTTGAGCAAACCACTCTTGATTTCAACTCAGATCATGAACCAAGGGTAGTGGGATTGAGTGGCATGACAGCTCTTCACTGCACATGGAGCCTTCTTAAAATTTCTCTCTCTCCCTTCTCTGCTCTGTCCCTCTCCCCCATTCATACGCTCTCCCTCTAAAATTTAACAAAAAAATTGTTTAATTAAAAAAATAAAATTTTGGGGTGCCTAGGTGGCTCAGTCGGTTGGGCATCCAGCTTGGGCTCAGGTCATGATCTCATAGTTCATGGGTTTGAGCCCCGCGTTGGGCTCTGTGCTGACAGCTAGCTCAGAGTCTGAAGCCTGTCTTCAGATTGTGTCTCCTTCACTCTCTGATTCTCCCCTGCTCACACTGTCTCTGTCTCTCAAAAATAAATAAAAATCATAAAAACTTTTTAATAAATAATTTTTAATTATGATTTTATTATGGAGACTTCATAAACTTGCCTATTTCACACACTCTAGAAAAGACACTATCTTAAGATTCTGGAATGCAATGGAAAGTTCTCCATGAAGAGAGAGAAAAGTCTCTATCTTTGCTGTCTGGAATGTAAGTAAATCTGCTTCACTGAGGGCCACTCTATTTTTTCAATTCTATGCATTTATACACGCAGAAACAGAAAAGATAGCCTGATGAAATTTGCTCTTGCTACATAATCATGTAGAAGCATGAGATACCTATGACCAATTATCCCCTAACGACATATGCACAAACCATAAATCTATCACATTTATGTTTGACATGAATATTGAGAAATATGAGTAAATATATATAAATATATAAATTGAAATATAAATTTTCATTGTGCTAAGGGAGTTATAATGGGGATTCTTATCATAGCCTTGGATATAAAGCACCTATATGTAGCAATTTTATTAATTAACTGTATGCCAATTATAAAATATATTTAACAAAATGTTCAGAATAATTTATCTAATTCCTAGAAGTACACACTATTTAAAATACACATTAGTAGTGATAAAGGGCCAACAATCTAGGTAAAAATGGCTGTGAAAGTAGTGATAAAAGGCCAACAACCTAAGTAAAAATGGTTGTGGGTTGAATGTTCACATTATAAACTTCTATTTACATAAAATAACTGCTTTGATTGTGAGATTTTAAATTATTTGTACTGAAAATTATTGTCTCATTGATTCTTTTAAGGAAAAGCAGATGCTCCATATTAGATGTGATTTTAATTCACATTCAGTATTTTTATTGCTAATTATTTATAACTAAATTTGTTGTTCATATGAACAGCCCACTTTGGACAATACAGAAATGCTGCCTTTTTTCTTAAACACAAAATATTTATGTCTAGGATACAAAGTAGTTCAATTATAGTTATCTCCTCCTCCATCTCCTGAGAGTTTTCATCCTACTAGCTTTAGGAATAAGAAAGAAACAACGTTAATGTGGGTCCATGGTGGCATTTTGGAAAGCAGGCCAGCTATTATACTTAAAACTGAAAGGATTTTATTGTACTTCAGTATTTAACAATAGAGAATATTCATAATGAATGTATTCACAGGAATAAAGACAGAGGTTCAATTCTGTTTTATTAGTTGAGTTTGTAATTAGCAGGGATTCCATTCGATGTAAGAAACTCCTTTATAATATTCCTGATACATGCATACCTTTGTATTTGCCTGACTGAATGATTCCTGTGGTAGAGAATTCATCACTTTTCATCTAGAATTACAAATTCTTCAACTGCTGTATAGGGAATAAGCTTAGGAATTCCCTGAGCTTGTGCAGATGGGTTAACAAGGCATAAAGAATTAGAAAGCCACAGGATGAACACACCCACAATTGGGTAAATGAGATTAGGTAAACAGGGCAAGGGCCCCAGTATAGGACAAAGATATAGAAATAGAAAAGCCTCAGGATGAAAACATCAAAAATGAGGTAAACAAGATTATGTGTTCAGGGTGAAAGCACCCCTCAATTTAGTGCAATAGCAGAAAGTGGCTTTCACAAGAAGGACCCAAATAGGTAAATATGTAAACAAGACTATGGACCACCAAAGGGCAAAGTTGCCCAGAGAGGACTTAATTAGCAGAAGAAAGCGGCCTTGTTGACCCTGAGATAGCATGCCCCGTCTTTCTTATCCTCAGTTTAGGTAAACAGAGGTGGCCCCTCCTGTGAGCTGTAAACAACCTTCTGCCCAGCACCAAAATTTTATTTTCTATTGACCCAAACTCCTAACACCTCATATCTTCAAAACTTCTGTTCCTCCACGCCCATGAGTTCATGTTTAAGGTTTCATTGTCTCTTTGTGCACATCCACCATGCTTGTAGGCCTTCTGATCCTAACAAAAGCAGAGCAAGGACCCTTACTTGGGCTCTTGTCTCCTCCAGGACATTAGCCTCTCTTGCATTTTAATCCTGCATCTGGCTCTCTTGCTGAGCAAAAGAGAACTCCAGACCCAGAGTCTACAACATTGCTGCATAACTATAATGAATATATTTTTCGTGTCCTATATGGCCAGCATTTGATGGTACTGTCTAACTTCTAGAAACAATTTGAATATACAGTCATATACTCCATTGTTTGCATATAAAATTATCTATCTATTCGGTGACAAACCAAGATCAAAATTCATTTTTGTTTCTTTTTCAGTGTTCATTGCATTCATTGTGGCATCTGGTAGGAATTCTAGTCTTATACCCATTCTGCCTATTGCTATGGGCCTGGTTAGCACTCAAAATCCCGGATAGATGTTGATTTAAAATATAAAGAATTTTCTAAAGTGAAATGAGGAATAAATTCAGCTTTATTTAATTTGAAGTTGATTTATCACCTGAAATAGAAGGGAAAAAAACATTTTTTGGCCATTATATAATAGAGAAATATATAATGTGTAACTTTACTATTTGAAGTGAAAGAATTATTTGGCACAGTATAGAAGTATGTTTTTAAAAGTCTATAATCCCTTCATTTCACTCAAAATAATTTTGAAAATATAGAATATTAATATTAATATGGTAATCTCAATTTCATTATTATGTACATTGAGTAAATAAAATGTCTTCGAAATAGGTTATCAAAAGCAGATAGAAGTGATTGTATATATTCTTGATGCTCCTTAATTTCTTGCTTGAATCAGAATTACCAGTCTGGATCTTAACCTCAAGTGAGAATTCACATCTGAGAGCCTTTTATTGAGCCTGAACAGTGTGAATACACAGCCTAGATAGATGTTTACTTTGGTCCTGCTGTTCTCCATATGCCTCTTTGCTAGGATCCAATTCCTGTTGTGAGGATTATCATCTTTTGCCAGGATATCATGATGAGTAGATGATTCTAATCAACCCCAAATATTTCATATTTATAACCCATTCTGCATCTGTAAAACTGACCAAAACAAATGACTTCACCGTAAAGTAGCATTAAAAAAGTAAAATGTGCACAAATTTTGTGAATTTGTATTCAAAGCAGCTCACAGAAACTGCTTAGAGCTTACATTCCCATAGTGTTTACCTATATCATAATTATTCTCCGTACTATTAGGATTGCTTAGTCTCCTTTCCCACTCAGCATAATTCTAAATCTAAATTATCAGTTGTACAGATTAAGGTAATTGTAAAAATTAATTTTGTACATTTGCCGCAAGTCATCGTTCTAATGAATACATTTGTCTTTTTAAAATCTGGTGGGCTAAACCATTTTCCAGGTCAGCTTAAGTATCTTCAGCAAAATCTACCAAAGCAGCATCCAATCATGTCTTTAGTATAAATGCACAAATCTGGAAAGGTCAGGGAGCAAAATAAGCTTGGAGAGCACTAAAGTAAACAAACTGGGCTGTGTAAGCATTGGAGCAGAAAAGAATAATGCTGAAACAAGAGTGAACAAAGCTCAGCTAGGTTAGAAGCCCAGCTAAGCTAACAGAGAAGAGTGCTGTGCTCAAAGGAAGAATAGGAACTCTAGGGAAAACTTAGAGGCAGTTAACAAAATTCATTATGAGTCCCTCTACCTATAAATGGACGTTAGCTATTTCAATCCCATCTGTGAACTGTCTGGACATACAGAGAGGCATTGCCAGAAACATAATACTGATGGTTTAATTAGGGGAAAAAAAATCAGTAGGCTACTTTTATTAGACTATTGTTCTGTCAATTTGTTCTTCAAAAATAAGTTAGGTAGAACTCTACTTCCATTTGTAAAAGATTAAGTGCTACTTGATTTGCCCTACTGCATTAAACCACTTTTAAAATAGACAAAAGAGGCAGTTCTTTCAGGTATTGGATAACAAGAAGTTCATTATACATGATATAAGAAAAACTCATGAGGTGAACCACATGATTAGCCTTGCTCCAAGCCTCATTGAGCCAGAGTCCAAAAAATCATGGTGATTCCCTGCACAAAATGATCAGAAGAGAAATCTAGAAACTTCAGGGTGGATCCTTAGACAGTAAATGTGTAGGTGAAAAGAGAACATCAGAATTTGTTGTGAACGTTCCCCCATGAATCCTTAGATGTGTATGCACTGGGCAAAACTCAAGGCTTATCAGGGAGGGTATTCATTTACCAAACCTACTGCAGATTTGAGAGACAAGCGGATACAGGAGAGGCCAATCAGTACTAGAAGAGTGTAGATATTGGCTGATCCAAAGAAGAACAATACATTTATCACAAAAGGCATCTGGCAGAGATGCCAGGATTAAATGTAAGAATCGGTTACCACATATGAGAATTCATCTTCTAGTTCTGCTCTAACAAAGTTGAAAATCAAAGCTTGACAACATTTTCACACAATGCAGAGATTGCACTGTGAGTTACGCCAGGTTAGATGGGCTTTGAAAACACCTTAGATTGTTATGCCCAGATTTTAATATTGCCCCCAAAAACCAGAGACTACCAGGGAGACCAAATCACGCATGCAAAAGCAAAGGGCTTTATTATGAATTTAGGCCCGGCCAGCCTAAACTCGGGTTCACAGACTTCAACAACACACTGGATCCACGTGGAGTGAGCCCCCACATGGCGGGGCAGGGCCTTTTATGAGTTTGGGAAGGGGGAGTTACAGGAAATTGTGACACAGGTACAGGGGTCCAATCAATATAGCATCACATCATTGACAGTAACTTTAACCAGTTACAGAGGGGACCCAGAACCCTCAGGTAGGGCATGACTAGTCTTAACCTCCATCTTTAGCCCCCCCCCTCCAGAAATGTTACAAGGGTGGTCCCTTTTGCCTTGGGCAATGTGTGCCCTTCTATTGTTTCATGGAGTCAGTTTCAGACCTGCATCCTTACAAGATCTTTAATTATATATCTGCCCTAAAAAATATTAAATTTAGAGTACAAAAGATCAAATGATTAGCCAGTAATTCAACTATCTACAACAACAAAAATCAACACAGCACATGCCACAGGATGATAGCTCAGCCCAAAGTCGCCAATAGTTAGTCGATCATATAAAGCACACAATTAAAACTTATTGAACATGCAATGAAACATGAAAATGTTATCCACCAAGATCCAAAATGTCAACAAAAAGACACAAATACTGAAACTAGCAGACAATGATTTAAAAGCAACCATTCATAAATATGTTCATGAACTTTAAAAAATATAATCTTAGTTAATAAATAGATAAGTGATTCTGTTACCAGTGAGAGAGTCTACATGTGTGAATGGAGGTCTCAGTCCTTGATTTTGAGAAGATTCAAGGTGGGGATCCACACTCAAAGACAGCCGGAAGGAAAGTACTAAGCACAAAGCAGTTTATCTAAAGTGAAATCATACTCTTGCAAGGTAGGAAAGCAGGCAGGTTGTGGGAAATGGAACTGGCCCTGGGTTGTTTTGGAATTAGATATTATTTGGTCTCTCTGGGCTAGGAGGAGAAATGACATACAGTGGGTTGGTCTCTATTGGAGGCTGTTTCCAATCACTTGGGGGAACCCCTCCCATAGACTTGGAGGGAGAGTTTTTCACACTACAGAGTTTGTACCAGAACCCTCATTGCAGCCTTTCTCCCTGGGGGTGGGGGACTGTACCCACAATGCAAATGTGTTATAAGTCTAGGGATTGCTCTGGGGCAGAGGTGGAAGAAGAGAGCATGCTCCATACCTGTGACTCTTGATCTGTCAGCCCTAAGTCTTGAAAACCACCAGGTCAGGATGTTGTGCCCCACCCTTCCTGCCCCCAGCACTTTTAACGTGCAGCTTATGTATCACCCTCCTTGCTTCCAGCCCCTGTCTCTCTCATTCCCATTCAAGGACTTGGAAAGAAGGCCGGAGGCAGAGTCCCTTGCCTAGCTTCAACCTAACAATTTCAACAGAGAAACAGATACTATAAAGGGCCAAATAGAAATTCTGTAATTGAAGGGTATAATAACTAAAATGACCATTTCACTGGATGAGTAATACAGACTTTGTGAACTTGAGCAGTTACCAATTTCAAAGATCAAATCCAAGGAACAGAGAGAAAAAACTAAAGAAAATTAGAGACTCTAAGAACTTGGGATAAAATACCCAACGTCTAACACACAGGAATTGTAGAAGGAGAAGAGAATGAGAGTAAGGCAGAAGAAAAAAAAAGATTTAAAGATATAATAATTGAATTTTTTCTAAAATGGGGGTGGGGGGGATCAGTAATACACAGGTTTAGGGTTTAGCTGTCCCTTAGCAAGATAAATACAAAGAAAACCATACCTAGTCAAATCATAGTTGAACTCATAAAAACCGAAGATAGAAAATACTAAAGTTGTCACAGTGACAACATAAAGAGAAGAAACCACATACCTAAAGAGTAAATGATTATTCATTTATCAGAGACAATAAGGGTAAAAATAACGGTTCAATATTTTTTAAAATACTGAAAAAGGAAAACAAAACAGAACACTTCCATTCCTGGAAAAAAATTCTTACTCATTCCCCATATGCTTAATTAATTGATCAATCCAATGCATTTTTCATACTACAGCCAAGATACTTTCTGATCTGTAAATATACTCATATAATATTCCTGTTTCTAATTTATCACTAGCTGCCATTTGTCCTGATGATAAAATCTAAACATATCATTTCTAAATGTTGTATACAAAACACTTGAGCCTAATTTTTCAACTCCACCTTCATACTTTCTATAAAATCAAGCTATATTGAACTTCTCTTTTTTTCCAATGAAATGCCATGTTTCCTCTTTCATCCCTGACATTTGAACATAAAGTTTTCCCTTATCCTGATCTCTTCTGCATACAATCCTTCACATTATGTTCAGTTGGTATATTTCTTAGTGTCTTCTAGGTTATAATGTAGAAACAGACAACCTTCAAATTAGAGGAACTTAAAACACCAAAAGTATAAAACTTTTTCATGCAAATTATGTTGCTGTTTGAGAAAACTTGCCAGAGAAACTAAACTCCAGTCTTTTTACCATGTGTTTCCATGATTGCTGGGGCAGAGAAAGAAAGGCAAGGAGAGCAGAATTCTGGCATTGTTACACGTGTATAGGAAGAAACACATAATTCTCCAAATCTTGGCTCAATGGCAGGAAAGTATCATCTCCCACTCTGCTACAAGGAGAAGACAATCAGATTGCCTATTGCGCTGAATAGAACTATCCGTGTCTTACAACTGTGCTAATCCTGCCTCCTTTTAATGTAAAATGTTATTTTCTCTTTGAAGCATTTCTCCCTTGCAACTCACCCCATTTCAGACCTGATACTCCTCCCATATTTTTTTTCTAGGGCATAATAGCATTTTGTTATTTTGCTAGTGTTGGTTTAATTACGTATTTCCCCCTTGCTGTAAGGAAAGCTACAGAAGGTCATTTTGCAAAAGAATGGCTACTATGATGGCAAAATTATAATTTGTTGATATTTCTCAAATGTACAAAGATTAATTGTACTCCTCAGTCATTAAGCAAAAATAAGTTTTAGGAAGAATTTAATCCTACTTTATAGCATTTTACCTAAAATGAAAAGTTAAAAACACCCTATATTTCACCAAATAATTACATAATTCATTCTTAGACCTACTGGACAAAATATTATTCAACATAGTAAATAAGTAAGCTACAATCTACTCATTAATGTGGAGAAGTGAAAGGAAAATTAAGAAGTAAATAAACAATGCTGATAGTGGTGATCTGATATGTCACTTGTAACTATTTTATATCTGAGATTCGTTAAGACCTTGCAAGTATCCATAAAATTTTAGGTGGTAGTTTGAATTTCTAAGATCCCTATCAGACAAATTGTAATCTAAAAATGTAGGATGAGCTTTTTAAAATATATTCCAACAAAACATGTCACTCGATGAATGCTGTTGTGACTTTAGTGAACTGTTTAAATACCATACCCCAGAACATTATGTTTGGCCAGCATAGATTTTAGATTTGCCCTACTTACACAAAAGAAGAAACAAAAATGGAAACAACACTTCTTTGGATATATTCACACCCTATATTAATCATACTGGGGTTTTTTTTCAGGTTTAAATATCAAAAACTTACAGTTGTAGGAAATAACGTAGTGCTAATACTTACATAACAAGCATAGAAAATTCACTCTAGTTTTACCAAAACAAGAATGGAAACATATGAATCATGAATTATCCAAATATTTAGGAGCAAATAGTAGCTTGTAGAAATATTTATGAAACAAATATGATGGAATTCCAAAGATAATGCCAAACTTTTACAAGTATATATGTGCATGTATATTTTTGTCTAAAATGTTGATTCCTCAATTTTAATAAAGGTAAAATATAGTGGAATGTTTTATATCTGGTAAAATAATATTGAATATGATTGATGTTTAAAATATATTATGTAAAATTTTAATATAAAGATGTTTGAAATATGCTTCAAATAGAAAAATATGTAATTACAGTTAATAATTTTGTTTTATTTGAAAGAGCATGACTGGGGGGGGAGATGGGGGAGAGGGGGGCAGAGGGGGGAGGGGGCAGAGGGGGGAGGGGGCAGAGGGGGGAGGGGGCAGAGGGGGGAGGGGAGAGAGAATTTCAAGCAGACTCCATGCTCAACATGGAGCCCAAAATAGGGTTTAATCCCAGGAACAGGGATCATGACTGAGCTGAAGAATAGGGTGCTCAACCTACTGAACCACTTAGGCTTCCCAATAATGATATAATTTTGAGAGAGAGTGTGCACAAGCAAGGGACGTGCAGAAAGGGAGAGAGAGAACACCAAGCAGGTTCTGCACTCTCGGTGCAGAGCCTCATGCAGGGCAGGATCCCAGGAATGGTGAGATCATGACCTGAGCTGAAATCAAGAGTCAGACACTTAACCACATAAGCCACCCAGGCACCCCTAATAATGATATTTAAATAATAGCCTATATTCATGAAAAGAATATGTCATTTGGCTAAATATAATGTTTTATTTAAAAATAACATAAAACAAAATTAGACAATTGGAAAAAGATAGTCAATATTTAGTGTTTTATGAAGACACAAAAATTTGATTTAGTCATAGAATTTGAAGGTTTTTCTTTATATAGTTTTTCAAATTTAGCACCAAAATCTGTTTTTAATTCTTTAACAAAAAAATGCCACAAATACTTCTTCCAAGTTTTTTAATTATCAAAAATTTAACATTAAAGACTATGTCAAAAATGAAGAGTAAACAAAACCTTAATTTGAAGAGAAAAACAGAACTAAAATTTGTTAACAGCCACATTAAAAGGGAAACAAAATATTCATAAGGTGAATTTTAACTCCTAAATAATATATTTCTTATTTCAGAATAAAAGCACTTAACATATAGAACTATAAACTGCATGTTTTTCTCTGTGCAGTCTTCCATTTGTGTAATCATGGAGCCATCTGGGGTATGCACAATATATGGTACATTTCATTAGCCAATAGAAGACAGTTGAGTTCTGTAGTACTATAGTCACAAATGCACTAGAAATCTTTTTTTTTTTATGTTTTTTATTTGTTTTTGAGAGACAGAGAGAGAGCGCGAGCAGGGGAGTGTCAGAGAGAAAGAGGGAGATACAGAATCTAAAGGCAGGTCCAGGCTCTGAGCTAGCTGTCAGAACAGAGTCCAATGAGGGGCTCGAACCCACAGACCGTGAAATCATGACCTCAGCCAAAGTTGGACACTTAACTGACTGAGACACCCAGGTGCCCCTAGAAATCATTTTAGGGTCACCTGGATGGCTCAGTCAGTTAAACATCTGACTTTGCCTCAGGTCATGATTTTACAGTTTGTAGGTTCAAGCCTTTTCTGTGCTGACAGCATGGAGCCTGGAGCCTACTTCAGATTCTGTTTCCCTCTTTCTCTACCCCTACCCTGCTTCCACTCTCTCTCTCTTTATGTCTTACTCTCTCTCTCAAAAATAAACATTATAAAAAATTAGAAGTCACTTTATCTTCTTCAGTAGATACTGTGAGGAAGGAAAACTGTGAGAGTAAATACTTCCCCGGAAGAGATTCTGAGTGTCAAGGAGGTTATGAGTGTCAATGCTCTTTTAGGAGGGGGGCTGTTGGGAATGTGTCAGGCCAAAATATGCTAGTGTACAATATTTATTTAATTATTCTCAACTTCAAAAATATATTCTTTATATATTTAAGAGAAAATTAGGGCCAGGGGATGCCAAAAGAAAAGAAAATTACTTGTGTTAGATCTGATCCCAAATTCACTATCACATTCAGATAATCACCATGACCCAAATTCTTATCAAAAGACAGGTTAAAGACCATCTGTCCTCACTAAAGCCTAGATCTTAATGCGGGTGAGGGTAGCATTGTTCTCCTACTCCACTCCAAGATGTTTCCGACACATACATTTATTTTTCTGAATAGTTTTAAAGAAATACAGCTTTCCCCAATTTGTCATCTAAATAAGTACTGGACACTTGCAATGATGCTCATTTCCTAGAATCCAGTTGTGAGATGTACGAAAACCAATGCTGGATAAGGAAAAAGCAACTAATTCCAAGGCAGACACAGTAGAAATGCATCTTGGAAGACAATGAAGTCCATGCTTCAAGGAGCATCTATCAAGCTTGAAGAGAAAAGCAGTTCAAGGCCCTGTTTCTCATAACAGATCCCAGGATCTTCTATTCCCAGAAAATAGAAATAATAACAAATATCACAAGTGATAAATGAAGAATTATCTGAGATCTCTTTTCTAGACTAATTTTTCCAAAATATATTTATTAGGTACTTTAACTATTTAATTAACTAAGTTAATTAAATGTTTTCATATGACTTTTGGGTATTCATGCCTCTTCTGAAATTTGTATATTCCAAACTGTTTTGCAAAAAGTAAATAAGAATAACTGGAAACATTTTATAATAATAAGCAACTGTAAAAATGCATGTTAACATGGTTTTAGTGTTCCACTTATATATTCATGTTTTTGTGTTCATAGAGCGGAATAAAATAATTCTCTGACTTTGAAAACTTTAAATCACTAAAGGAAGAAGTATATATAAGTTTTTTAGTTCTTTGACAGTCTTTTTATTCGATCCTAACAGAAGCACATGACTGTCTGTAGAAAAATAAGGATATTTTCTTCAAAAAAGAAAAGTAATATTCTAATTAGCTAGTAAAAGATGTCTTTAATTTCACAGTTTCTTTGAAGGCATTGATAAAGCATTGCCAAATGCAAAAATTGAACAGAGGCAATGAAAGTCACTTTCCAGTAAGATTCATAGGTATTCATAGATGTATTCATACATTCACAAATATGCAAGTATGAATATACATATACATTGATTGTATATGTATTTATATGTTTGTATATATACATGTGTGTATGTGTGTGTGTGTATATATATATATATATATACACACACACACATAAAACTGTGAGAAGAAATCATTTTTTATGTCTTTAGTTTTGAGAGACAAAGAGACAGTGTGAGCAGGGGAGGGTCAGAGAGAGAGGAAGACACAGAATCTGAAGCAGGCTTCAGGCTCTGAGCTAGCTGTCAGCACAGAGCCTGATGCAGGGCTCGAATCCACAAAATGAGAGATCATGACCTGAGCTAAAGCTGGTGCTTAACCGACTGAGCCACCCAGGTGCCCTCCTTTTTAAATTTGGAAGAAAGTTGATATTGATAAAGTTATGTGATAGAAATGTGAAGTGTCAATAATAAGTGTCTCCGATTGTTAAATAAGTCTAAGGCAGCAAATTCAGCCAATCCAGTGAATATAAAAAATAACTGAAATTTGAATACATATAGGTTTCACAAGGATGATGACTTTGACGAAAGTTTCAGCATGAAATGAAATGACATAAAAGAGAAGATATTAAAATAAGAATAGGTCTTTTATATTTTATACATTAAAAATACACCTTAAGTTCTCACATCAACACATAAGTGCTATAGTTTATTGCAGCTGTTTGGATGTCTGCAAAAATTTTAAAAAGTAAATTACAGATATTTTTAATGAATAAGCTGCCAGACGGTCATGACTCTCAATAGTGCTTATCAAGGAAGCTGTTTTCTTCACACTTTAAGCATGAAAAAGGCATGTTTAACAGCTCCATAGGGATGATAGTTTGTTTTCAAATCTGTTTCACAAAATGTTGGCTTTGAAGATGACTTTTTTTATGTTCTGAGATTGGAATTTTGGATTTCTTATTTTTCATACTGTTTTTCTATAATCAAAAGATAAACATAATAAAGTGTTTAAAGGAATAAAGAATAATTCTGTTTGAACCCATTAAAAAAAATTCTAATAAAATATACAAAACCTAACAAGAGGTCTTTGTTTAAAACATCATCTCATATTAACAACAGCAAGAATAAATTAAGTCAAATATTCAACATTTTCTCTTGATCTTTTAGAGGGTTCTTATTTTTGACAAGATCCTTACAATGTGTTTTGCATTATAAGCAATCTGGAGAGAAAAGATTTTGATGAATGTTAAAACCTATTGATAGTTAATGGTCACCGCCTTAACAAATGGATACACAAACACAAATACATATAGGTGAGAGTCCCTGATAATGTTTTAATAAAGGACCAATATGAAAAATTTCTCATGACTTAGGAGGTACGTCGATTTATCTAAAGTGTTCTTGTTCCAACTCTCTATGTTTTTTAATGCTTATTTATTCTTGAGAGAGAGAGAGAGACAGAGACAGAGACAGAGACAGAGAGACAGAGCATGAGTAGGTATGGTCAGAGAGAGGGAGACACAGAATCCAAAGCAGGCACAGGCTAAACTGTCAGCAAGAAGCCCAACATGGGCTCAAATCAAACCATGAGATCATCACTTGAGCTAAAGGAGGACATTTAACTGACTGAGCCACCCACCCAGGACACCCCTCCAACTTTTAAGCTCAAAAGATTGTTACAATTATAGATCATGTGAGAAAAAATTGGGAGACATTTATATAAACTAGAATATTCAAGACATAATTTATTGATCGTCTTAAAAGGGACAAATTTATGATTACTCTTTTCAAAACTATGTTTTAAGATAGTATGGAATGGCTGGTTAATATAATGACTTAAGTGTTTTATAGTTAAAATTAATCAAACCAATAGTACTTTTTCTTATATTAAAATGTCCAATCTTGGAAAAAATAAAATGAACAACCTTGAAAATGTAATAGGCAACACATTGAAAATTCGTAGGAAAAAAGATAAAAGGGATTTTAAAATCATTATACTTTAATCCAAATTGTGCCAATGATTTTACTACTTCATCCTGGTATCTAAAATCCATTCACAACTTCCAAGAAGTAGATTTCAGGGATTAGGATCTAAACACCAAGAACTAGTTGCACCATCTCTTGCTATTTGTAATTCTCAAACTCTTAGGAAAACATGAAGACCTTTAGAATGGTAACAATTTCCCTAAATTTACATAAAAATAACTTGGAAATGTTGATTTTTATAGCTCTTGCCTTGCATCACCCTGCATAGTACACACCTTCTCTGAAGAATAAATATTTCAGCATTGAACTGTAGCAGCAATTTATTTATTTTAACATATATGCTTTCTTATCACCCTAAAAGTGATTCATTCACCTTGTGCCTTTCTACACATCAAAACACAAAATCAGTAAATTCATTAGGGTCAGGCAATATTTTTATTCTTCCCAACAAATATATAATATGCTTCACCAGTTTTGAAGCACATCCAATTTTGTGATCCTTTTTACTATGTTTGACAAATTGGTAAAAATATAAAATAATGACTCTGCATTATAAAAATTAAAATGCATGTGTGCACACACACACACACACACACACACACAGAACACCTCAGAAATGAAGAGAGCTGGAAGAAGTAGTCTCCCCAACTCTACAGGAAAATATTAGGAAAGTACAAATTAAGGACTATTAATGAACTTATCAGAAACCTCAGGTCATAGGACAGAGTTATATGAAATCTAGAGACAGAACTTGAGCATTTACTAAAATGAAGTAAATGTCAGTGGGCATAATATAATATGATAGACTGAGAAACCAGTACCATTGACAAAATGTTGAGCTAGCATGAAAGTATGAAACTCCTAAGTTCAGAGTCATAGGAGAGTTCCCACTTGTTTATACCCTTTCCTTCCAGGAGTCTCACTAGGCTCTTGCAAGAAGGATTAGGGAGAATATGAAAAAGTACCTTACTTAATTCAAGCTAATGGTGGGGAATAGTAGCCATTGTCAACTCCAGCCAGATTTCTTTCCAGTAGTTCCCCCCACAGAACAAGAGTCATTTGTAGGAAAAAGGATACCAAGGCCTGTGACTCAGCACAGTGCTGGAATATCATCACAGTTGAAGGAGAGGAAGGAAGGCCACTACTGATTCATCTAACTTATCTCACCCAAGTAACAAAATAATTAAACTTCAGAAGGAAGGACTTCAACTCTATAACAAAAGGATCCTAAGATTCACCTACTGCACATGGGGGAAAGGAACTGGGTGGAGGGGAGATCCATACTTGGAGGGGAGGCAGTACTACTTGCAAGGGCCAAAAGGGATTTGCAAATCCATTGTGTTTTCCAAATACAAGCTTAATCATCACATCAGGAAAGCCTCCATCCCCATTTCCTTATAAACAAGCCTTAAGTAAAAAAGGACATTGGAAGATTTGGAATGGCTCTCAGAAAACGGCACTCTCTGAGGAACAGTTCAAGGAGGAGAAGCAAGGAGAAAAAAATGATATACTCCTATAGGAATTTGGAGTTACTTGTGCCTGTAGATTTATTAAACTCTAACTTCGATGACAATAGGAACAAAGAACCCCAAATAGAAACCAATTGTTGCTTAGAATACAAAATCCCTACATTATAGATCCATCAGGAACAAAAACAAGTATTCTTCCCCATGCATAATAAATATCTACCTCAGAATCTGCTATCCTATAAAATATGTCTGGCTTTCAACAAGAAAATATGAGGCATACCAAAAATGCAAGAATAGGTATTGTCTGACAAGAGACATCAATCATTAAGATCAGATTTAGATGTTACAATTAGAAAAGGAATTTATAATAACTATAATTAAAATGTTAAAAACTATAATGGAAAAGATGGACAAGATGTAAGACCAGGTAGAGGATATCCTCAGAGAAAAAAACTCTAGAAAGATGAAAAAGGAAATACTGAAAATCAAAAGCACAATAGACATGAAGAATGATTTTGATAGGCTTATAAGTAGATTTGTCATAACTAAGGAGTATTCTGTGAATTTGAATGTAGAGTAATTGAAATTAAACAAACACAAAGGGTTAAAAAAAATCAAACAACAAAACCAATACAAGTAGAACAATTCATCCAAGAGCTAAGGGCCAATAGCAAATGTAAAAAAAATTAAAAATTAAAAAATGAATGAAAGTAAAAAAAATATAAGCAAAAACAAAATTGTTTTTTTTGTTTGTTTTTTTAATTTTTTTTAATGTTTTTTTTTTTTTTTTAATACAGAGAAAGAGCATGAGAGGGGGAGGGGCAGAGAGAGAAGGGGACACAGAACCGGAAGCAGGCTCCAGGCTCTGGGCTAGCTGTTAGCACAGAGCCTGACGCGGGGCTCGAACCCACGAACGTGAGATCTGACCTGAGCCGAAGTCGGAGGCCCAACTGACTGAGCCACCCAGGCGCCCCCAAAATTATTTGAAGAGAAGAAATAATGCTTAAGATTTTTCAAAACAGTGACAAATCCCAAAGCACAATCAAGAAGCCCAAGAACAGCAAGTTAAATACCAAAACCCAGACATATCACTCACACACACACACCTAAGTGTTACATTTAGAATTCAAGTTTCTCAAGCCCAGAGAGAGAGAAAATTCTAAGAGTAATCAGATGGTTTAAAAAGAAATTTCCTAGACAAAAGAGAACAATTACAGCATATTTATCAGAAATCATGGAAGCAAAAGAATGACATATTAGAATTCTGGAAAGAAAAAGGAAACATTGTTAGCTTGTGAGTCTGTGTCTGTACATAGGTACAGACTCTATCACATTCAGCAAAAGGGAAGAGAAATAAGGCTCTTCTCAGGAAATGAGAGCTGATGGAATGAATTTAGCAACATGAATTGCTAAAGGAAGCTCTTCAGACAGAAGGATATGTTATAGAACAAAATATTAGATCTACACAAAGAAATAAGAACAAAAGGGAAATCAATGTAAAAATACACTTATTTTTCTTACTTTAATGTCTATAGAGGTACCTGATCCTTTAAAGTAGTAATAGTAACAATGTATTGGGTGATTATAGCGTATCTAAGTGTAACGTATATGACAAAAGATGAGACAAGGTATTAGAATATCTATTTCGCTACAGTAAAGCAATAAAATATCATTTGAAGGTAGAAACAGCATATTTAAATTTTTATATTGTAAACCCTAAGGAAACCACTTAAAGTAGATAAAAATGTGTATACAAAAGTCAATAGATAGAATCATTAAAGGTGCTCAAACAAAACCATAGAAGGCAAAATAGAAGTCAAAGAAACAACAACCTCAACAAATAACAAGATAGTTGATTTTAATTTCCCTATGTCAATAATTATTGTAAATGTAAATTGTCTAAATATATGAGCTAAATGTCAGATTTTTCAGATTATACACAAAAGAAAAAACTATATGTTTTCCATAATAAACTAACAGAAATATAAAGAGAGAGGTTAAAAAGTGATTAAATACAGTTCATCATGAAAAAAAACTAAGAAAAAAATTCAAGGCTGAAACAGCAATATTAATTTCAGAATGTGTTAACCTCATTATAAAGAGTATCAAGGGTAGGGGCACCTGGGTGGCTCAGTTGGTTGAGTATCTGGCTTTGGCTCAGGTCATGGTCTCACAGTTTGTGGGTTTGAGCCCCGTGTCAGGCTCTGTGGTGACAGCTAGCTCAGAGCCTGGAGCCTGTCTTCGGATTCTGTGTCTCCCTCTCTCTCTCTCTCTCTCTCTCTCTCTCTCTCTCTCTCTGACCCTCCCCTGCTCATGCTGTCTCTCTCTTTCTCTCCCTGTCTCTCTCTCAAAAATAAATAAAAGCATTAAAAACTGGTTTTAAAGAATATCAAGGGTAAAAAGAAACTATGTATAATTGATAAAAGAGTCAATTCCTCAAGAGACATAATAATCCTAAACAATATGCATATAACAAGAGAGCTCCAAAAATTTATGAGGTAAAAAATTAATTGATCTAGAAAGGTAAATAAATTCAAAATTAGAGAGACTTAAATACTAATTCCTCAGTAAATGATAAAAAAAAATAAGTGGTAGAAACTCAGTCCTAAAAAAGGACTAAGAAAATGTAAAACATAGAAGGTACTTTCTTGGACATAATGTAGCACTCAGAAATAAAATAAAACTAAATTAAAGTATATCATAATATGCTAAGGAATCTGAGAAGGATACACACACACACACACACACACACACACACACACACACACACACACAGAGTTGACCCTTGAATAACATGGATTTGAATTGTGTGGGACCACTTACATGTGATTTTTTCAATAAATACAGTACAATATTATAAATACATTTTCTCTTGAAGATTTTTTTTTTGGAAAGAGAGAGACAGAGAGAGAACTCACATGTGATCAGGTGAGGGGCAGAGGGAACAGGAGGAGGAGAGAGAATCCTAAGCAGGCTCCACATTCAGCATGGAGTTTGGCATTGAGACCAATCCCACAACCCTGGGATCATGAGCTGAGCCAAAATCAAGAGTTGGTTGCTCAGCCGACCATGGCACCCAAACCTCCCAACTCCTGAAGATCTTCTTAGTAAAATTTTCTTTTCTCTAGTTTACTTTCTGGTAAGAATACAGTATGGGATACACACAACAAACAAAATATATGTCAGTTGACTGCTATAAATAAGGCTTTTCTGGTCAACAGTAGACTATTGGGAGTTAAGTTTTCGGGGAGTCAAAAGTTCATATGCAGATTTTCAACTGCAAGAGCTGGTTGGTGCCCTTTAACCCCCACATTATTCAATGATAAAACTGTATATATACACATTTCTTAAAAAATAAATCAATCATGCTATTGATTCAAACAGCATGGATGAAAGTTACATGCATTTTGCTAAATGAAAGAAGCTAGACCCAAAAACTGAACGTTGTAGGATTCCATACATTTTATGTTCTAGAAGAGAGAAAAACATAGGGACAAAAAAGATATCTGTGGTTGTTAAAGGTTAGAGGGGAAAGAGTAGTTACTGTAAAGGTTATACACAAGGGAAATGTTGAGTGAACTATTCTGGATAATATTGTGCTGGTGGAATCATGGTTTTTTGTATTTGTTAAAACCCAGGTAAATGAACATCACATGTGAACTTTAAGCTTTGCAATGCCCCACCAAATTGTCAATGTCTAAGGAATCCAGACTACATAACTTTAGTTATCAGTTTCATTCTTTCATTTTTTTCTACCTCTCAAGTTCTTAGGAAGAAATTTGATATAGATTATAAAGCTCCCAACCAACACTTTAAGGCAAATAGGGATGGATACACTCTCCTACATGTGAAAGTAGATATAAACATGTGACTAGCTTAGGCCAGAAAAATCTGAGATGAAGGGAGGTGGGTCACTTCTGAATAGAAGCATTTAAGAGTTACTTTAAGATTTTCCATGATCTCTCTTCCTGCTATTACAATATTGGAACTGAAGGCTAATAGGGAAGGTCTTCAAATCAAACAAGCCTGAGAGGCGGCCACACATTGTTCACTGATGCCCTGGAGAAACATTTGGAAATTGAGCGAGTGATCAGACATTGTATGAAATAAATTTATGCTTTGTGAAGCCACTCACAATTTGAGGTTGTATATTATAGCATCATATGCCAACAAATCATTACTTATATAGAAATTTTCATTTGATTTCCAAGATTCTCGTTCTTATAATATGGTTCTCTCTCAGCTATTTACTGAAAGTTTTTCTTGCATGTATTATTGTGATTAATATATCCCTAATGTTTTTCATTTGTGGCCTTCTAAATAACATTTTATATTGATAAACAACTTTATAAGAAAGTTTTCAGTATAATACTGTTACTGCAGAAGTTTATAATATATACTAGGGGGAAAGTCGCTCACATGCAAATCATTCAGAATATAGTGATATCCTGAACATCTTAAAACTTTCCCTCATACTATATTAATATATTTGGATCACCTGGGTGGCTTGGGCAGTTGAGCATCTGACTCTTGACTTAGGATCTGGTCATGATCCTGGGGTCGTGGCATTCAGGCCTGCTGAATATGAAGCCTGCTTAAGGTTCTCTCCCTCCAGCACTTGGGTGACTCAGTTGGTTAAGCATCCACCTTTGGCTCAGGTCATGATCTTGCGGTTCATGAGTTTGAGCCTGGCATCAGGCTCTGTGCTAACAGCTCATGAGTTTGAGCCTGGCATCAGGCTCTGTGCTAACAGCTCATGAGTTTGAGCCTGGCATCAGGCTCTGTGCTAACAGCTCAGCGCCTGAGGCTTGCTTCGGGTTCTGGGTCTCACGTTATTCACCCCTCCCCTGCTTGTGAATGTGCTTGCGCTCTCTCGCTCTCTAAGTAAACATTAAAAAATAAATAAATGCTTTGCTGGATTTTCTGGAAAATGGATGATATCTGCTAACGTAAACATTATTTTCCACTACCATTGTATTTTTGTCTATTTGCTATATTATGACTACAAAGTTCAGTGTTTTTGCTAACAGACCCAGAAAATTATTTTTTATCTTTTTAATGTTTATTTATTGAGGAGAGGAGAAGAGAGGAGAAGCAGGGGAAGAGGAGAGAGAGGGAGACACAGTATCTGTAGCAGACTCCAGGCTGTGAGCTGTTAACACAGGGCTTGAACCCAGAAACTGCAAAACATGACCAGAGCTGAAGTCAGACACTTAACTAACAGAACCTCCCAGGAACCCCCCAGAAAACAGACTGTTGATGAACCAGGTCAGATGATAACTTTCCTTTGAAAACTCCTATAATAATATTTTCAGAAATAATTTTTACTTCTATGTTAAAAAATAAAATATCCCACCTCATAAAAACTGTTTTATGGGTTTTTCTGCATTCTTTTATATATAGTATGTAACTGGAAAAAAAAAAAAAAAAAGAAGGCCCTCTATCTCTTCCAACTTTGCAATCCAGGTCTTTCATTTTAGAGGTCTTCAATAAACATTTGGTTATATTGATAAGCATCTTAAAAACTCTTAACCAGAATCAAATGACAAGGAAAATAACTTTTAAGACAGCAGATAATGTTTTGGGATTGATATATTACTGGAATGATATTAATTTCTTAATTAACTTCTATTAAAAAATTAGCTTTTCACTTTAAGTGAAAACAGGCAAAATATCACGCAATAAGATTTTTAGCTACAGTCATACCTTTAGCTGCAATCACAAATATTTCATTGTAACTCTTTGCCTTTCCAGAGTCGTACTTCAAATAGTTATAGTGACATGAAATATAAAAGGAGATTTTTATCCATTTTTATCCACAATACTACTCCACTGTGTCTCAACTCATACCCCCAAGTATACTGGCTTTCAGAATTGTGGGGTATTTTTTTCCTCCATAAATAGTCCCTCAACTTTATAGGTTTGAAATGTCAGTAAATGTAAAATAAATTATGACAAATATTTTCAATCTAAATATTTATATATTATAAATATTTTGCAATTGCCTCCCATTATTTACTAAAAATTGCTAACTAAATAGGGTTTCAGATATTCCTTTAGGCAATCAATGTTTTTTCAGAGAAATACTGGAGGTAAGAGGCAGTTAGAACAGCAAAACTAATTTATTCATTTAGTTTATTTAAAATGTACACATTGCCCAAAGCCAGTAGCACAATGTACAGAACATAAATTACAATACTTAAACTGAAGGTAGCACCTGAATGGAAGATATAAATACTAATGGGAATGGCATATATGGAAACAGAATGCAGAAAAACAACAGTAAAAGGCCTTTCTGATATAATGTTCACTTTATTGGGAAATTGGTTGAATTCCAGAAATAGTCTTTATCTGGGAGTTTAACATTGGGATGTACACATGGATTTTCTGGGAAAAAAAATACAGTTGATCTTAATGTTTAGGTTAAGGAATAAGGTAAAATAAGAAATACTAAAGTATCAAATTAGGAGTTAAAAGTAATAATTCTCTTAAGTATGTTTGGAATATGAGTGAGATTAAATATAATTTAACAAATTACCTAAATAAACAACTCCAATAAAAATTAGCTACTTTTAGGAAGGCAATGCCACAGAGAAATTGCTAGCTAATTTTTCCCATGAAATGTTTCATATTTTTCAATAGCATTTATTCTATTTTAAATTTCTGTGTAAGTCTTACTGAAACAGTGCTTTTAAATTTCCTTTAAAAATAACAAAATAAACTTCCTTAATAAAAATCAAGCCAGCAATATTTTCATGGCTTTGTTTTTTGCAGATTCACAAACTTTGTAATAAGTTGAATGGCTGGCTACCCCAAAACATGTTTAAGTCCAAATACCTGTGGCCTGAGAATGTTATATGAAATAAGTTGTGGGACGCCTGGGTGGCTCGGTCGGTTAATCATCTGGCTTCTGGCTTCAGCTCAGGTCATGATCGAATGGTTTTTGGGTTCGAGCCCCGCTGAGCTCTGTGCGGACAGCCAGCTCAGAGCCTGGAGCCTACTTCGGATTCTGTGTCTCCCTTTCTCTCTGACCCTCCCCTGCTCGCGCTGTCTCTAACTCCAGAGCTGTGAAAGATTACGTCTACCTTTTCCAACATGGAATATGTGTCTTTTGTTTGTTTCACAGCAGCCACTAATTCTTGTTACTTAAGTTCTCCATGACAATGGAAAATTGGAAAAGTTCCAATTTATTCTTGATTGCATTTCCAAATCAGTGAAATACAAACATTTTAATAGATTTCATTCATTCCTTATGTAATCCCATCACCCATTCTTGTTCCCAGGCTTATTAAAACATTGTATTGGTATTAAGTACTACTTAATAGTTACTGGAAAACTTTTCATAGTAAAGTATGAAAGAGACGACTTGAATGTAAAGTGATGAAAATAAATTTCAGGAAATTAAGATAAAATGATGTGACTATGTAAAAATAAAAGTAAATTGTAAGGCCCAAAGGCATTAGTAAGGATAAAGCGACAACATTGTAATCACAAGAAAGAAATTGAACCTGATTGCATTTAGTACAATAGACAGAAGTATGTGGAATAGTAGTTGTCTGAATTACAAAATTAATTGACAATCATACTGAAAGATTTTTGGGACTTTTCACTAAAAAAAAAAAAAAAGTGATATGTAAAGTCACTCTCATGCAGAAAAAATATGGATATGGAAAACTTAATATAAATATAGAAGCATTATTAAAAAGCTGGACAAATGGATGTTTGTGCATTAGCACTCTAAAAGAAGATTTAAGTTCTCTGCAATGCAATTATACTGAAATCAAGGCATGAATACAGGCTTTTTGAAGAATTTAAAATGTCAAAAAATACTTCTAAAATAAATCATGATATGATATACATTAGCAACTAGAACTAATTTGCAATGACAAATAAGTCACATTGTGTGGCAAATGCTAATACCATATCACTCCAAAAATCCTATTTCTAGTCTATGTCATGGATACTTTTTGCCTATGTCCACTGGGAAATTTATGTAAAAGTTATTGTAGCAATTGCTTGCATTTTGAAAAAAAAATAATGTGAAAAACCAATGCTTCATCCACAGGAAAGCTAATAAACTTTATATAATACCAAAATAAAATTAATGAGATAATTCCACATAAGTCATCTTTGGTAAAACAAACTGAAGAAAAAACAAATTACAAAATGATACATAAGTTGATAATGGTTAAATATTATTTACTATAATTAAGTTCATAGGACTAACACAAATCAAAATAGGAATGACGCCTAATTTTGGGTCAGGAGGTTAGCTGGAAAAGGTAGAGTTGATAATAGAACTTTGATTATATAGTTTTCGCTCACATATATGACAAGCGCATATTTTAAATAAATAGTGATTATGTGGAGGTCTTTTTAAAAAATGTATATGTTAAGTATTCATTTAAAAGCAAATAAAAGAATAAGCTTTTCTGAGTCTTTGAATTTTTGAAAATGTTTCTTTTATAATAAATGTTGACAACTTGGCTTAATATAGAATACAAGTCACAATATTGTTTCTCCTCAAAACTATATATTGCTCAATTATATTAGTAGCCATTATAGAGAAGCATGAGTTATATGTTTTTATTTTGAATTCCAGTATAGTTAACATACAGGGTTATATTATGTTTATTATATTATATTATATCATATCATATCACACCCAGTACTCATCCCAGCAAGTACACTCCTTAATCTCCATCTATTTCACCCATCTCTCCATCTCCTTTCTGATTAACTGGTTTGTTCTCTATAGCTAAGAGTATGTTTCTTTGTTTCTCACTCTTTTTTCCTTTGCTTTTGTTGTTTTTAAATTCTACATGAGTGAAATCACATACTATGTCTTTGACTTATTTCACTTAGCACTGTATTCTAGCTCCATCCATGTCATTGCAGATAAGATTTCATTCTTTTTATGGCTAAATAATATTCCTTTGTGTGTATATATATCACATCTTTTATCCATTCATCTCTTGGTGGACGCTTGGGTTGCATCCTTAATTTGGCTACTGTAAACAATGCTGTAATAAACATAGGGTATATGTATCCTTTTGAATTAGCGTTTTTTGTATTTTGGGGATAAATGTCCAGTAGTGTGAATGCTGGATCATAGAGTAGTTGTAATTTAACTTTTTGAGGAACCTCCATACTGTTTTCCACAGTGACTGCCCTAATGTGCATTTCCACCAACAGTGCAAGAGGGTTCCTTTTCCTCCACATCCTTGTCATCACTTGTTGATTTTAACCAGCGGACAGGTGTGAAATGGTATCTGTCTGATTTTGATGTGCATTTCCATGCTGATCAGTGATGTTAGGTATGTTTTCATGCTTCTGTTGGCCAACTAGGGGTCTTCTTTGGAGAAATGTCTGTTCATGTTTTCTGTCAATTTTTAATTGAGTATTGAGTTTTAGGGGGTGTTGAGTTTGAAAATTTCTTTACATATTTTGAATACTAACCCTTTATCAGGTATGTCAATTGCAAATCACCTCTCACAAATAAATGGAAAGATATTCCATGCTCATAGATTGGAAAAACAAAAATTGTTAAAATGTCTATACTACCCAAAGCAATCTATACATTTAATGCAATCTCAATCAAAATACCAACAGAATTTTTCACAGAACTGGAACAAAACAAACCTAAAATTTGTATGGAACCATAAAAGACCCTGAATTGCCAAAGCAATTTGGAAAAAGGAAAGCAAAGCTGGAACTATCACAATTCCAGACTTCAAGTTATATTACCAGTCTGTAGTAATCAAAACTACCTGTTCCATTCATAGATTGCCACCATTTGCATTGCTCTAAGGGAAACAAAATGTATGCTTTAAAATTAAAATTTAAAAATTTCATCTTGATATACATGGAGAGGAATATTTCTATAATTTTTACCTGATACTAGTTGGGTCCTTTTTATAAGCTTGACTATTTTTTTGAGAGACAAAAGAGACTTACAGAAATTATTGTAATCCTGAATATTACTGATCATAGTTAGTTCTAGAATTTTCTGTGCCTTGTACTTTCTTTTTTAAAGTAAAACACTTTCTTTGCCTTGTTATTAAGTTCTTTATTTTTTGTGTTATCAAATACTTTCATAGAGGTTTCATGACAATTTTTCCTGTTTATTCAGCTTTGAGAAGATGACTAAATAATCCATATTCTTTGTATGTGGAAAGCACATGATATTTAGATTGTCCTTTAAAAAAAAAACCTTGTTTGCTCTAGAGTTTTTGTTTAAGTCAGAAGTGTCACTGCTATTTATAACTTCTGTCTGTCCATGTGATATTATATAGTTCTAAATTTTAAAAGTTCAATCGACTGAAGAAGAAAATATCCTAGTCCCTCACTCTAATATATTAACATTATCTGTTAAAATACTTATCAGGGTAAGAGTTAATAAGAATCTTCTGAGAACAAATGAAGCAATATTTTATAAAGAACTCCGAATAAAAATACTTAGCCACCAAGCCCTAGCCTTAATTCCTTTAGGCCAGGACTTACTTAATTTCTCCAGAAATGGAACTTTCTCCTTAATTCAGGTTTGCTGTAATATTCATTGAGCCACTGAGATATAGATTTAATAATTGGTTTAAGTAAAAAGATATTAATGGGCCAGATTTGAAAATGTAGTAGTTCTAATGAACTTGGAAAGCAGAAGTGTGATTTCTTCCCTGAGCTTTATCCTTTTTATAAGGGAGTCTTCTCAAGAAGAGGTACATGAGTTGCCAGATACTAGATATGGATTCTTCCCCAAAGACCCCACAAATATTTCTGTGGCTATTTCTGAAAATTCCTCATTAAGCTAACAAGCAGATAGACAAAATTAATTACTTTTAGAGATATTGGAATTTTGCATTTCTAATATGGTTTTCATGAATCTTTCAAAGGGAAGTAAACTATATATCACTAGCCTTTAATCAATTTAAATTAAAATTGTTATAAAGGACATCAAATTTTACTTTCATATATCATCTTTCTCATTTTAGTTTTTATCTTTTTTAACATTTATTTTTTAGAGAGTGGTGGGGGTGGTGCGCAGAGAGAGAGGGAGAGACAGAATCTGAAGCAGGCCTCTGGCTCCAAGCTGTCAACATACAGCCTGACACAGGGCTCAAACTCATGAACCATGAAATAGGTGATCTGAGTCAAAGTACTGACTGAGCCACCCAGATGCCCCTAATTTTATTTTAAATGGCCTAAAAGCAGTTTCTTTTCTAATGTCTTGCTTTCATTTTAGTGTTTTGTGGAGTACTTGCACCTGGTGAACCCTCAATCATTTCTGTTCACCAACATACATAGTCATTCCATTTTATCATAATCAAAATTAAACTTATATATAATAAAATATAAAACCCCAACAACAAGAAATTTTTATCTCTGAAGAGTTCTTAGCTAATATAACTGATCTCTATCTGACTGATAATTATTGTGTAAAACAGTACAACCTAAGAGACAGGTTAATTGCCTCCAAAAATATGAGAAGTATTAAAATAGGATATAAAATAAGTTGTATCATTAAAAATGGCCAGATGATGTATTTTATTCTGAATTAGTCAGGAAGATAATGATGCTTTTAGAATGAGCCAATTAAAAGCCTTCTGAAAGCTGGTGCCCCCAAGTTTACAATGATGTTTTTGAAACAACTGCTCCAAATGTCCCTGGGGAAGTTTTCATAGTGTTCTATCTTGGAGAGGATACAGATTCTGGGTCAAAGGAGACCTGGGAAGATCTAAGCAGCAGTTATAGAAACTTCTGTTTTCTCCTTCAATTCTATGCATGGTCTCATGATGATAATTTCTATAGTGACCCAAGAATATTGGTATTTTAATAGAAATTAATTATTGCTATTTCAAAACATACACAATCCCACTGTCATGCTATTTCTTTTTGATACCAGTTTATTACTTTATCTGCAATATTGTAACCCACTTCATGAAGCTGCAAAGATTAGTGAAGTAACTGATTTTCCCTTAATGGTAAAAAACCATTATTGTGGTAGTCTAGAAAATTTTATCCAAAAAATGGCTAAAATTATTAGATCACTATAATAACAGATCAAGACCATATATATAAAAGCTTGTAATGTGTATACTGAAATTAAATGAAAGTAATGGAGGTGAACTTTCAGGGAGACAGCAATAAACCAAGCAATTCTACCGTGTAATGTTTAATGAAACTGTTAATAGGAGGTTGATAGAATTTACTAAGAGAAAACATGGAAAAGCAGAAGGTATCAGTGTTTCACCAGTCAATGACCAGGAAGATAATTTTTTAAGAAAAAGTTAATACCTTCACCATCTTTCTGTAAATTGGAGATGGTTACATGAACCCATCATAATAATATAGTCCTAGACTTAATATCATCCAACTGATTCCCCATGATGTGATTCAATATTCAGCAACAAACCTCCTAAATATAAATTTACATCGCTTTCATTATTTTATAGAGGGAAATTTGCAGAAAAGTAAAAATTGCTTTTTGCTCTAAAGAAGTTTCTTTATGGGGGTGTCTGGGTGTCTCAGTCGGTTAAGCATCTGACTTTGACTCAGATCATAATCTCATGGTTTGTGAGTTTGTGCCCCGTATCAGGCTCATGCTGACAACTCAGAACCTGGGCCTACTTCAGATTCTGTGCCTTCCTCTCCATTTTTGTCTCTCTCTCAAAAATAAACATTAAAAAAAAAAAGATGTCTCTCTATGGACATTAAAAAAGATACCCATTCAGCATAGATCTAACTTTATTTCGCCTGGGTAAAAATATAACAGACTGATATTGTCAAATTTTACTCAGAATGCTGATTTGTTTAGACTTGAAAAGCTAGAGGCCAACAACTGAATAAGTATCCACACAAAGATAATACTTTACAACAAGATCCTGCCTCCACGTATAAATGTGCCTATAGGTAATGTTGATAATTTACATTATCGCTTAGTGTAACAATGGAAGACTTAGTATTTTATTAAGGCATTGGGAGAACTTTCTCATGAGCATAGCTCAGAAAAGATGGGATTTTTCAGTCTGGAAATTTAAAATGTTTTCCTGTTAGATATTTCATTATCTTAAGCATATCTTTCTGGTTTTCTAATCTCCATGCCAATAATATCCGTTTTTAGCTATATCAAGATAGTGTCAAAATTTGCCAATTAAGAATATAAATGTGAAAAATTTTGGAAAGGGCTATGTAAAGAAAACTAATGCTTGAGGTGCTAATTAATGGATTTCCTCAATCTGGATAAAACTTTATCTTCCAAAAAGAGTCTTTAATAATCTATTCAACTGCTGTATTGAAGACTCTTAATAGGACACATAGATTTATTCAGGTCATTTTTCTTTTTCAGTAGAAAATGAAAATCAGTTGTCAAATTACTATTAAGGACTGAATGACTTTCACGGATGATAGGACCAAAAGGAAGAGATGATAGTTGACTATCCAATAATATTGTCCCAATGACTAAGAAAAACTTGAAAGCCCTTAGATGAATGATTGTTAATGATTACAAAGCCATTCTGGTGTGCACGGAGAAATAAATAAGTACTCAAAAAAAAAAATCAATACTCAGGAACAGCTGGCTTGCATTTATAATTAGCTGTGAGCAATCATTAAAATGTAAAAGTGGTAAACAATTGAGCTTTATAAGACTTAAAGTAGTTCTACAGATAGACATAGTAGATTGTTGGATCTTCCTCTGCTGTGATTTCTAGCATAAAAAAATTGCAAACATAAAGGAACAAAGGAATTTGAAAATTCTTAGCTAATTTTTAAATGCACTTGGTCATTTACAAGGGAGTTTATGTTAAATCAAATAATTTTACCCTAACAAAGGACAAGAAAATAGAACTATCTAAAGTGATACATTTTTAGTTAAAGGTAAGTAAAAAAAAATCCACAATAAAAGTTCTACTTTCATGAGAGAACAAGATTCAGAGGCCATATACAAAATTGAAAGGAAGGATCCAATGATTTTTAGCTTTTATTTGACGATGAAAATCAGAACTTAAATTTTATTGTTATTGACTTATTGAAATTGTAAATAATTAACATGTTTTACTTATTAAAAAGGTTAAAAGGCAAACCTTTGTATATCATTTAATATTTTTATATTATTGCAACTAAAATAGCTCCTTGTGTATGTGTCTGTATGCCTACTTTAGACAACAATTTTTCAATCAGACACATTCATATTTAGGCAAATTATTCAAATGTCACCAAAATTACAAACAAAGCCAACAGGGATGCTTTTCTCACATTTTCCTCCTCCATATTTATTAATTCAGTTAAGACTTTTTCAAATGCAGAAGTCCTAACTTAATCAAATTTGACCTTACTATAAAAATCATACTTTAATCAATGATGCTTATCAAGACTGAACTTATACATTTTGATCAAGGATGGTAGAACACACTGAAGAACATTTTTATTGGGTATTTGTGAAACTAATGCATATCAAGCAGAAAACCTAATGGAAGGTTCTAATTTTGCTTAACACACATACACACCCGTACCCTAGAAGTGAGAAGTTCCCTTTTAGTTCAGATTAATAAGCATATAATCTTTAAGAATATTTAAGAATAAATGTGAATTTAATACAGAACTCTACATTTTCAAGTCTGTCTTCATATTCAGTAATCAGCCCACTCGTTTTTCAATTAGTTGAGGTTACACAGTTTCATTTAATATTTGAATTATTCAGTTTAATTAAAGTAACAAATTCAGACTTAAATGTGCTCAAAGGGGTTGAAAAATTAATTGCAATTTAGAATGTAGCATTTAAAAAAATATGTCCTCTAGCAGCCTGGAACTTAAAAATATTTCAGTTAAAATTTGAAAAGTTACTCATCTGAAGCTTAAGTAGTATGCCAACTTTATAAGTATTAAATAAATAATATTGTTAATATATTAGTTGAAAATTTTATAATTTGCTTACAAAGTAAGGACACAGGGACAATATGACACAACAAATATGAATGTAAATATTAAAGTACTGTGAACTATTATTTAAAGGAATAATGAAGTACTATTTTTATTTTAAAATGTATTTACAGATAGGGCTACCTGGGTGTCTTAGTCAGTTAAGCCTCTGTCTTTGGCTCAAGTCATGATCTCATGATTAGTGTGTCTGAGCTCCACATTCCTCTCTGTGCTTGACAATTCAGAGCCTGGAGCATGCTTCAGATTCTGTTCTACCTCTCCCTGCCCCTCCCTTTCTCTCTCTCTCTCTCTCTCTCTCTCTCTCTCTCTCTCTCAAAAATAAACATTTAAAACATTTTTAAATTAAGAAAACATATTTACATATCAAATAGTTCAATAGATGAAAGTAGTATTTAAAATCACAACAAAAGCACAAACATGTGCTTTATGATACTTCTAGAATACTTACTAGGAGTCATTGTGCTAGTATTATTTATTATTATTTTTAATATTCATTTATTTTTGAGAGACAGGGCCTGAAGAGAGGGAGAGGCAAACACAGAATCTGAAGTAGGCTCCAGGCTCTGAGCTGTCAGTACAGAGCCTGAGGCTGGGCTTGAACCTGTAAACCCTGAGATCATGACCTGAACCACACAGTCAGTTGCTTAGCTGACTGAGCCACCCAGGCACACCCATCATGTTAGAAATTTTACTAGTATTGACTTCTTTCTATATTTCAATAACTTGGTCAAGTTTTTTTAATGTTACACTGATAAAAAAATCTTAGGATAAGATTTTCATATTGTAAAGTGTCTTGGTCATTTATCACTTAACATTAACGGCAGCTTCAGATGGATTGCATAAGTACCTCTGTAGTAAATTTGGACACCGGGAGCCTAAGAATGAGAAATGCAAATGACTTCCTTTAGTACATACATCAACTGTCTAGAGCTAAAAATCTACGTTTATAATTCACATTCTCTTGCTTTTATCAATGGCTAGGGCATATTTAGAGTCATATTTACTGCTGAAGATTAGTAGTGATGATTATTAATAATGAAAAATATAACTCCTACTATCTGCTAAAGGAAAATAAGAGTATTCATTTGTCTTTATTATCACTTCATCTTCAGTGTGTTATAAGTCCTATAAGTACATACAATATTAAAAAATTAAAATTAAAAAGATTTAATATTTATTTATATTTGAGACAGGGAGAGACAAGCATGAGCACAGGAGACACAGAGAGACACACAGAATCCCCAGCAGCCTCAGGCTCTGAGCTCTCAGCACAGAGACTGACGTGGGGACCTGAACCCCTGAAACAAGAGATCAAGCTCTGAGCCAAAATCGGACACCTAAGCAACTGAGCCACCCAGGCACCCCTACAATATTTGTTTTAATGATGGATTAATTCTTTTTATACGTATTATACGGAGCTCCTACAAAGAGTTTGGGGTAACATTGCCTCTTAAGTATACTTTTTCCACCTATTATTCTCTCAGAATTAGAAAGCATTGTGCAATCAATGTATTTACTTAATGTTTTACTGTGTTAGAATTGCCATCTTCACACCTCATAATAGCTAATAAAAATGATTACCAAATCAACATGTATCTTGTAAGCTGTAACTTCTTAAGATTATGAAAACACATTAATTCTTATGAGTAATCTTGCCTGTTTTCTATTGGCTATGTTCATGCACTATAAATTAATACTGTCAACTTATAATATCTGCTTGCCTTTTGACAATAAAAATACTGTTTGAATTACATAGTTTAAACTGGGGTAACCATGACTATCTGCATTTGACAAAGGAAAACCTATATAAACAAAATCTGTCCTTTTTAATGCTTTCAGGGGATTATCTTCAGAATACTCTTTTCATGTGTAAGTGTCTCTAGAATTTGCCTTGACATTAATGCCTAACTCTAGGGGAAATAATGGGGTGCTAGCAAATGTTATGTAAGGAATTTATGAGGAAATGAGGAATAATCAGGTTTCAAAAGGGGTGAAGGTATTTCCTGAGTTTGCCAAGCATTTAATAAACTATTGAGAACTATTCTCACTGATTCTTATTAAGAGTGAAAGGGGAGATGTTAAAAATCACAAAGTAGATAAACCTTTCCATCTCAAATCAATTGCTGGAATTATATTGCCACAGATTATGGTACATCAAGGTACATGTATTCCTATCACACTATTACCATATAAGCAGAAATAATATATCATTAAGAAATCTAAAATTTAATGACAATGTTAACAATCTAAGGAATGAAAGTCATAACAATCTAGAATGAAGTTACCTACAGTGCTACCCCAACAATAGTTTACAAATTGTGGGTAGCATAAAAAGATAAATTATTTTAAGAATTCCCTTTGTTCTCATATAAAAACAGACAAATTAACTAAGAATTTTATCCTTCTGCTTTTTCCCCCATAAGGTGTGTTTTCAGTGCTTTTAAGACTAAATGAAGGCAAAAGTAGATATAACTAGGAGCTTATTAAAATTTCATCTTTAGCATAATCCCATTTATCTAGAGTTTAAATGAAATAAGAAAAAAAAGGAATTCAAAGCAAGCAAAGTAGAAAGGCTTATGCAAATAAAACAGAGTAACTTGAAATATTTAACTTTTTTAATTGTAAAGACTGGGTTTGGCTGCTGAAACTCTTTCATTTAACTGACAAGAGACAGCCGAGTTAAATATAAAGGGCCATATTTTTAATATTAGTAGATATTGTTATTTTCTGAGTTATAGTTAAAATACCAAGTCCCTAGATTTGTTAATAAATTAAAAGGCTTGATGTTTTAGCTTATGCTTATAATTTTAAAGGAGAGGCGATCTGAAATAACATGAAACACATATTAACTCCAACGTTCCGCACTTAAATCAGGATCCTTCTACCACGTGCATCATGACCCTTGCTTTAAGAAACAGAGGGGAGCCTTTACTTTTCCTCCTAACAATAATATTTCCATGTCTCCTCCACTAATAAGAACATAAAGCATAATTATAAATGAAATCAAGCCTGTTCAGATAGTTTAAATGACTGAAAACAACTAAGTATTTTTCCTTACTACTGCCACCTTTTCCAGGTACATTTCTAGCGTCCCTAGATTACTGATCATGAAAGATTAGAGACTGTGACATTGATCCTCACCATCAACTCCATTTGTACCATTGCATAAATACATGAAGGAAAAGAAAATAGATACAATGTTATTGAGTGAAGACATTCAAGGTATTGCACAATTATCACAATGTTGAATTATGGAACAGACTCTAGAGCAAAAAATTCAAAGCTAAATTTCAGTTTGGAGTATTAGTGGACAACTATAGTATCTTCTACAGGTGTGCAATCAAATAGTGATTCAACAATAAAATGCTACAACTAGTAAACATATTAGTCAGGGAGTTGTTCAGAAAACAGAATTTCAGCTGAGCAAGTTATATGATGTGGTGTAGAGAGACAGAGGCTTAAAATATCAAAAAGAAACTTAACTTTATCAACAAGTAACAGTTGTTCATGTTTTAACAAGAATGTGGGATTGTGGTCAGAGCTGTAAAATTGCCTCTCAAAAGGTTATGAAATACTCAAGATGATAAAGAGAAGAATACCCAGGAACACTGGCTGCAGTATAGTTGTGTTGTAATGTTCACTGACTTGACTATTTTGAATCATTTAATTGTCTTATAAATTACTAAATAATCTTATACTCATACACTCCCCCCCCCCCTCGCAACATTACAGCAACCAACTCCTTATTTCTTCTAAGTTGACATCCTGACTTTACCTTCCTCCTATCATTTCAGAGCTGATACATGTGTGGTATTTCCCTCTCATACATATTTATCTTTATCCATTTTGTCAAATGTTTGAAAGAAATGTTAGAAGCTTATATTCATGTTGTAATACATTCAGGACAAGTTTTAATAGTTACAAAAATAATGTTGAATGCATGTTATTCAGTGAGATAATTGGCTGATTTATGAATAAAATGAAAGTTTAAGAGACTAATTTCTTATGTCTTATATAGTTTTAGTACTTTTTTCAGCATTTAAATGTGTTTACTTGATATGCAGTTTTCTTTATTTTAGTTTCAGATATTCAGTTCTCCAAAACAAATTAAAAGGAAGGATTTGGGAAATAAAATGAGGACTGAATAATCCTTTCGTTTACAAGCTATTTTATAAATTATTTAATAAAAATTTGATACTGACTAGATTAATGGATCATGATTATTTTCCCCATATACTATCTATGCCATTTTTGGTTATGAATTATTAGAATATTATTTTTCTGGAAGTTCCTTTCTATTATCTAGTGTTGTATATGCAGTTTATCATTTAACATATTATTTTCTCTCAACACTATTTGCAGAAAACAACTATCAAATGTTCTTACTCTACTAACTAGGTAATTACTACTTAACACTGACCTGTCTTTTCACTAAACACCTACTCATTTTCTTAATGTATAAAGCATCATGGAAATTAAAGATACAAGTTTCTCAAAGAATTAATGTACTAGTACGATGAATTAAGACTAAACATAATAGCATAGCTAATATCCCTTTTTGAATTCTCAGTGAATTTTTTTTCCTAAATCATGAAATTTAAGGCCTAACTTTTCAAATGCCACTCTTAGTTAACATATGTTAAATGTATCATTGAAGTAGTAATATATATTCCTAATTTTCTACAACTAAGCATGACCCACAGGTGAAAAAGAATTTATCTATCAGTATCTCATTTATATTTGGTGAACTTTTAACACATTTATTTATCAAGTACATGTATTTTTCTGTACCAAAATATTTCAGTAATCTCTCCTATTCTTTTTAAATGGATACTTGCTTCGAGTGTTCTTTGATCCAAAGAAACACCTCATATAATAGCAATGCAAGCTTTTGTAGAATGTAGAGATTTACTATAATCAAACAATTCCTGTGTTAATTAGCCGTCTAATTTATCCTCCTTGTGCTATGCATAGTGAAAGAATGCATAGACTCATAGCTTATGTTTAGTTTCCAACATAGTATTGCAATGTTGTTAAACATTTATTTAAAATTTTCATTATAAATGGATACACAGACAGTGCTTCCATGGGTTTCTTTCCCCCAAGATCCATATTCCAGTTGCCACTAGTGACCTAGAGGATTCATACTTTATAAAGTCCCTGAATTTGTAGTCCAATCACATTGGGCAGGCTTCCATATTCATCAGGAAAGCACGATAGATTTGAACATGCTTCTAAAGTGACCAGTAGATTTGTTAAGCCAATTACCAGATTTCTCAACATTTCCAGCTTGTTTATGAATATTACTAGCTTGACTTATACAGGAAGTCTTTTGTACCCAACCGTTAACTGTGTTAAACAGTTGCAATACTCTCCTTATTAGAAAAAGAAATATGATCAATGTAAATTACAAACAGTTGTGAATACACAGTGAACAATTCATACTGCATGTTTATGCCTATTAGAAAAACTAATTATACAACAAAAGTATGTTCAGCTAAGAAAATATTCCATGCAGGACTCATGTGGAACTTGTCTATAAGAATAAAATTGGGTTTAAGATATTTTTGAATATTGACTGGCAACATGCAGATTTTTTACCGAAATGTGTATTTCTGTATGTAGAGTATAAAGCACTTCATAAAGTTCCTGAAATATATGACATATTTAAAAATATTAACTTTTACTAATTACATTTGGGTGAAAATTGTGAAACATGCACAGGTGACAAGTACAGAAAGAAAAATTTTGGTAACAGTTTGAACAATATTCTGTGGTTCATGTACAGGTCACATTTTAAGTAAGTATCATATTTTAAAATTATAGCAGGTAATTTACTTTTTTTTTCCAAACAATATTTACTATTTTTATTAGAATAAGTGAATAATGGCTTGACTCGAGAAAAGTTTTCCACATTCTATAAATGAAAAGATTCTAAGTAGATATCCACATGCATGTCCTTATGGCTTCAGTCTGCTGGAGAACATATTCGAAGAGAAGAGGGGATTTTTTTTTCTCCTTTGAAAAATAGTAGAAACCATGCTTCCTCATAATTATTATAGCTAGACTGCCTCAGAGTATCTGTCCAAGCTTCTATAAGCATTTCTCTTGTACTAGTATTTCTCTCTTTATTTTCACTCCTCAGTTGAGAGCCATTTACCAGTTTTATAATATGTTGTATCAGAAAGTTCATCTCTCCTCAAATTTTCAACGAAGGGCAATAACAACAGAATGCAGCTCACCATCCATGAACTACTAACTCTTGAGATCTTTCTTGCCAGCCTTTACAGCCCTGAGCAGACGGCCTCTACCGCACTTCCACTTTCTAGATTCACTCAAATGCTTCTCGCCACAACTAACTGAACGTAGATTACATTCACCTACATAGTGATCTGACAACTGTGATTGTTTAAATATAGTTATCCTGTTGTAAGGGAAGAAATATACAATTTAGGAAGAAGGAATACTGAGTAACTGTAAACAATATTCATCTCTATGCCAAAATGGAGAATACTAAAATCATAAAATATACGGGAAATAATTAAAAATTGAAAAAAAAAGCCTAACCAAATATATGTAACATTTTATCCCATTGGATTTTAATTATCTAAATTAATGGACTCCAAATCACAGTAGCTCTATCATTCATATATAAGGAAAACTTATGAAAGCATAGAAAAAATAACATAACTTATCAAATTTCACTGATAGATATATTATTAGACTTAATATATCTCAATTATAGTTTTTAATATGAAGCATAATTAAGACCACAGGAAAGGTAATAATACTTGAAAATGAAAAAAGACCATGAAAAATTTTGAACTGTACATAGGTAAAAATGTAATATAGATATAATACCAAATACAAAGAAAAAATACAAAATTGGACAAAAGGGGAAAGTCAAATCTTATGTGGGCATTCTGATAACTGTGAAGAGGACAGTTAGGCAGACACGCAAAAACCACATTTCAAGTGCAATTTTCCTCCATTTTTTTGAATAAATGTTACTTTACGAGGGTGTGGGGTTTTTTTGCTTAAAAATCCCTGCTTTATTTCTGTTCAATTGCTATAATACTACATAATTATACCATTTCTTGAATGTTCATTTATTTGTCACAGCAATGCTTTGCTTAACTTTACATGTACCAATTTCATTTTAGAAACTACTAAGTGTTTACTTTGAAGAAGTTAGGTGGTTTTAAAAATATGTAATATGGTACAGCTTTTTTTTTTTTTAATGTGTTCAAATAACTTTCTATACTCAAGACGAAGCCATTCCTGCTTGGGGTACCACATCAACACACCAAACTTGAATAACTGTTCAAGCTCTGCTTGAACCAAATATTCAGTATGCCTGTCCTCAGACACCAAACCAACTCCGGACTCAATACTTAATTTTCTTCTTCCTTCTCACCACAAGCAAAGTTGACTATGTAACCGCTGCCCATGAGACAGTTTCTATTTTTCATGCCTGTTCTTTATTCTATAAAATCTTCCTGACTTCTGCCCCATTTTGCAGTTCTCCCAAAGTAGACTGTCCACTTCATTAAATGTTATTAAAATTTATTTTTATCACCTATATCGTCTTTGATAACTTTTCAACAATAGACGACATGAACGTTCGTATTTCGGTGAGAATATTCACTCACTGAATGTTCAAGTTACAAACTGTTGCTTTTCTGAATCTAAAACTAGAGCTCGGGGTTGATACTACTACTGGAGTATTTTTACTCAGCACCTTTGCATTTCAAAAGGTAAATTGACACTTAATTTCTACAGGCACTAGTGTTAAACTGATACAGAAATGCAAACAGCAATGTACAGAAACAAGTAGAATCTGGGAATCACAGACTTACTGTTTTGTAGTGACCTCCAGGAACCGAGCTGTAGCTGTTAGCGTCCTTCCGAGGCATTAACTCTGGCATCTGAGAGTCAAGCTTTTATAATTGTATTCACAGCTGTTCTCAAATTTGAATGAGCTTCAAATCACCTGGAGGGCTTGTTATGCCACAGATGGCTGGGCCCCACCACCAGTTTCTGATTTGTAGGTCTGAGTGAGGTCTAAGCATTTGCATTTCTACCGATGCCTGGAGTGGCTCAGTTAGTTAAATGTCTGACTTCACTTCAGGTCATGACCTCATGGATTCATGAGTTCCTGACTCACATGGACTTTCTGCTGTCAGTGCAGAGCCTGCTTCAGATCTTCTGTCTCCCAGTCTCTGCCCCTCCTTGCCCCTCCCCCAATCTCTCTCTCTCTGCCCCTTTCCTGAGCTCCCTCCCTTTCTGTTTCTCTCTCTCTTAAAATATATAAACATTAAAAAAAAAAGAATTTGCATTTCTAACGAATTCCCGAGGGATGATATTAATGGTGATCCAGTGCCACAAGTCAAGATCTAAACCGAGCTCTTCTTTAAAAATGGAGAAACAGGCCTAGTGAGACCAAGTGACTTGCTCAGGACCACAATGCCAGTTTTTGACAGTCAGAAGTCTTAAACTACATATATGCATATGTGTGTGTATATGTGTGTGTGTGTGTGTGTGTGTGTGTGTGTCTGTGTGTGTCTGTGTGTATACAACAGAAAGCTTGTCCCTCACCAGAGTATGGGTAAAGAGTTTGGAAATGATTACAGTGAAAAAGAGTTAGGACCATGCTTCCATAATAAACTATCTTGAAGTTTAAAAAAAAATCTCAGAATGCAATAGTGTAAAAGAACAAAAATTTATTTCTCACTAAATTTGTATTACCTTGAAGGGGCAGCTGGCTTTTCAAATTTGGCTCACCGATGGATCGAAGATAAAGAAGTCATCATTGAGATTTTTGTTAGTTACGGAGAGAAGGAATGAGATGTAAAAAATGCACAGTGGCTCTTGGTATTTCCACCTAGAAGTGACATATTTCACCTCCACTCATTTTATTATCTACAGAGAGTTGCTCAACCACACCTAAAGTGGACTTTTATGCTCATTTTAAAACCTCTTAGCCCTCCTTCTGGCTTTGACTTTTGTTGTATGTAACCAACAATATACAGATACCCTCACTGCACCGTGGCTTAGTGGCAGGGTGTATGTCTTTTCTTTCCTCATAAAGGTCTCCTACGCAGCCATTGAATGGCAGGTGCGGGTGAGCTCACTCAGCCATCCTGGGATGTGCAAAAACTCATGCCTGGGAAAGGATAATATCCCCAGACGAATATTTGACCTATAAGGGATGAAAATAATCCCCGCTTCATTCCACGCAGTAGGTTCCGTGTTTGATTCTGCATGATTTCTCAGAGGGTTTTCAGAGACACTGAGTCCCAGTTGTCAACTGGGGAAAAAATAATGGCTCAATAACTCATCCTTGAATTAATGTTCTCCCCTTTCTTGTTTTATTTTCCCAGTTTTCTCGTTCCTATACTCTAGAATTAGTTCCCAAAATAAAATACCTACATATTAACCCACTTCTCAAGCTCTGTTAAGACACCTAACTTCAAAAGCGTTGGGAAATGACATTTGTACAATATGCCCAGAAGAAAGGAAGCCAGAAATATTTGTTGAACATCATTACTGACAAATATAGTTACTAAATGAATTATACCAACAAATCAAAAGTAAAATATATTTTGATGAAGTGAGATCTATATTAGGAATGCAAGTTTATGTAAACATGAGGAAATCTATCCATATAAATATATGTTTAATAAATATTTGAGTATTTGTTAACCAAATCATTTTAATACAGCAAAAGATAAAAACACCTAATCATCTCCATAGAGATGAAAAAGTATTTACAGAGTAAAGAACTACAACCACTTCTCTTTTCCTAAAAAAAATGTTTTTTGTTTATTTATTTTTGAGAGAGAAAGAAAGTGTGAGAGGGGGAGTGGCAGAGAGAGAGAGAGAAAGGGAGAGACAGAATCCAAAGCAGGCTCCAGGTTCTGAGCTGTCAGCACAGAGTCTGACAGCCTTTGAACTCATGAACCATGAGATCATGACCTGAGCCAAAGTTGGATGTTTAACAGACTGAGCCACTCAGGCACCACCCCCCAACAAATGTTTATTCTTCCTAGTTAAGAAGATATTTTTCCTTGTGAATAAGAATTTTGAATCATGAGATTCTTGAAGTGTACATTTTTATTATTAAGGAAAGAAGTATAATAGATATTAAATTACTCTGAGGAGAAATTTTTAAAACTTGCATTTTTCAAAAACATTAATTATTTTAAAATCCAAAGTATTTTTCTAGGAAAATCACACCTAATTACAATCATGTGATCATGCTAATGCATAGATGATTAACTTTTGTTGGAATTACCTTATATACTTGCATAATTTACATGATAAGATATTATTCTAAAATAGCTTTTTAATTAAATTTTTAAATTGTGTATATATGTGTGTATACACATTTAATAATTAAGTGCTCCAAATGTTTAACTCAAGCCCATCTAGTTGAATTTTTATTAAGCACACAAAGGTAAAACAGATTTACAGCTTTAAATTGACGTTAAGTGGTAGAAAATAATATGATGTGCAGATGAAAAGTGAAGATTTGATCTCATCAGAACAATGAGAAGGAAAAAAAATAATAAAATAATGTTCAGAACTTTTCCAAATCTACACAAATTTATAGCATGTCATATCTTCTCTGGTAAAGAGAATATTGTAAATACCATACTTCAGTGAAATCACATGTGTTTCAGCATCAAAGGAAAATCTAAGGAGTATGAACAAATAACTAGTAAAACTATCTCTAATGACTTCACATTTCTAACTTAAAAAAGTATTGGCTGATATTGCCAAGTATCACTGTTACCATGACAATAGTCACTTTAAAAATGATCTAAAATAAAAAGGGCAAAAGACAAAGTAATTCTCCAACATATGAAATATAATTGTATAAAATCTTCCATTGATTTATTGAGGTAAAAATTTACAGATAAAACACAATCTCTTTTAGAGAATACAGGCATAGGGAATAATACTTTCTGACTCACATTGAGAGGTCAGCATCAAATATCAAATATCAAATATGAAAATCAAAGACATTCTGGAAAAAGAAAACTACAGACCAATGTCTCTCATGAACATAGATAAAAAAGACCTCAACAAAATATTAGCAAATTGGATCCAACAATGTATAAAAAGAATTATACATCATCATGACCAGATGGGATTTATCCCATGTATGTAAGGCTGGTTCACTATTCCAAAATCAATTAATATAATCCACCACAGTAACACACTAAAGAAGAATCATCACATGATCATATAAAAGGAAGCCAAAAAAGTATTTGAAAAATTCCAACAACCATTCATAATTAAGACTCAGAATAATCAAGGCATATTCGGGAACTTTCTCAGCTCATAATAATTATCTGCAAACTGACAGCTAATATCATACTTTCTGGTGAGACACAATGAGCTTTCTAACTAAGATCAGGAACATAGCAAGGATGTTCCCTTTTACCAGTCCTATTTAATATCATACTAGAAGTTCTAGCTAATTTGACAAAAAATACAAAGTATGATGTTTGGGAAGAAAGAAATAAAAGTTTTTGTTTGCAAGTGATATGACTGATATTGTATTGGATCAGAAAGAATCATCAAAAACTCCTAAACTATAAAAACTTATATCAGTGTTGTGAATGCAAGATAAATATATAACATTTTTTCATTTTCCTATATACCATAGTGAATAGGTAGAATTTGAAATTAAAACAGTACCACTTATTGTAGCACATCCCCAAATGAAATATTTAGGGGTATATTAAACAAAACACTTATATATGTGAGAAAGTCCACAATATCTCTTTAAAGAAATTTTTAAAAAATTCATGTTCATGAGTAGGTAGACTCACTAATGTTAAAATGTCAGTTCTTCCCAAATTAACCTACAGATTCAATGCAATTCTAATCAAAATCCCAGAAAGCTATTTTGCACATTTTGATAGACTCATTCCTAAATTTATACGGAGCAACAAAAGTCCAAGCATAGCTAACACAATATTAAAGAACAAAGTTGGACTAACACAACTCGAATTCAAGACATACTATAAAGCTAATCAAGATAGTGTGGAATTAATTGGTGAAAGAATACAAAAATAGATCATGGAACAGATTTGAGAGCCCAGAAATAGACCCACATATATATAATCAACTAATCTTTAACAAAGAGCAAAGGCAATACAATGAAGCAAAGATAGCTTTTCTTAATAAATGGTGTTAGAAGCACTAAACATCCACATGCACACACGAAAAAGTGAATCTAATTATAGACTTTACCTCCTTCACAAAAATTAACTCAAGATGAATCATAAAACTAAAAGTAAAACACAAAACTATAAAACTCCTCCAAGATAACATAAGAAAATCTAGTTGGCCATGGATTTGGTAATTACTTTTTACATGTGACATGAAAAGCATGCTCATGTTCCATGAAAGAAAGAACTGATAAACTGGACTTCTCTGTGAAAGACATTACGCAGAGAATTTAAAAAAATACAACCCACTGACAGGTAGGATATATGTACAAAAGGCTTATCTGATACAAACTATTATCTGTAATATAAAAGAACTCTTAAAACTCAACAAAAGTTTGAGCATGTGGCTCAGTTGGTTAAGTGTCCAACTTCAGCTGAGGTCATGATCTCATGGTTCATGAGTATGACTGTGATCACAACTCAGACCCTGAAGCTTGCTTCAGGTCTGTGTCTCCCTCTCTCTCTCTGCACCTCCCCCACTGCTGCTCTGTCTCTCTCTCAAAAATAAACAAACATTAACAAAATTTTAAAATCCCTCAACAATAAGAAAACAAATACCGTGATTAATAATGGCCAAAGACCTTAATAGATATCTCACCAACGAAGGTAGACAGAAGGCAAAGAAGCATAAGATGCTTGGCATCATGTGTCATCAGGAAAATACAATCTAAAACAATGACATACTTATTAGAATGACCAAAGTCCAGAAAACTGACAAGATCAAATGTTGGTGAGAACCTGGAACAACAGGAACTTTCGATCATTGCTAGGGGGAAGGCAGAATGGTACAGACACATTGAAAGTGGTGGTTTCTTACAAAGGTAAACACATGATACAGTAATCATGCTCCTTCTTCCCACAACAGTTGAAAACCTATGTCCATACAAAAAGCTGCATGTGGATATTTATAGCAACTTTATGTATTAATGTCAAGATTTGAAAACAACCAAAATGTCTTTTGGTGGTACATGGATAAGCAAACTGTATTACATCCAGACAACAGAATCGTATTTAGTGCCAAAAAGAAATAAGTTAAAGCAATGAAAAGGCATGGGAGACTCTTAAATGCATATGACTAAGCAAAATAAGCCAATTCAAGGGGCATCAGGTGTCTCAGTCCCTTAAGCGACTTACTCCAGATTTCAATTCAGGTCATGATCTCACAATTCATGAGATCAAGCCCCACATCAGGCTCTGTGCTGTCAGTTTGGGATTCTCTCTTTCATTTCTCTCTCTCTGCTTCTCCCCTGCTGTGCTTTCTTTCTCTCTCACACAAATAAATAAACTTAAAAAATAAATCAATTCAAGAAAACTACATACTGTATAATTCCAATCATGTGTCATTCTGAGAAAGGCAAAGTTGTGGAGACAATAAAAAAGCAGATTGTCGGGGGTGGGATAGGGAGGGATGAACTGAGAACACAGAGAGGAGTTTAAAGCCATGAAAATATTTTGTGTGATACAATTATGATGGATACATTATAAATTTCCTTACATCCATTGAATATGCAACACCAGGTGAAATCTAATTTAACCTATCAATTTAGTGATAATGAGGTGTCAATGTAGGTTCATTAATCATTGATAATGAGGAAACCCAGGCACATGTGGGCATGGGGTATATGAGATCGCTCTATATCTTTCACACCTAAAATTGATCTTAAAACAAAATAAGGCTGTTTTCGGAGATAATTCAAGTCAAACATCAGTTCTGTGGAAGCTGAATGCTTACCACTCTCCTAACTGCGGTTTCAGGAGCTATGCCGGAGAATGAGTCAGGTAGGTATGTTCATGGACTGCAAAGCAGAAAACTGTCTTAGGCAGGAATCACACTTTGACATGGAGATTTATATGCAGACAGTTAATGGAGCAAGTGCTGTCTAGAAAAATGTATAAGGGATTGATGGAAGTAGGATTAGGAGGACAATAAAGTTTAACTTGGTACAATAACAATTGAGGCTTTAGAAAATCTTACAGGGATCACTGCAGTGTTTTTCTAATTGAGGCTAGAGAGTCAGAACTTTGTCTTTGAAGTCCCACATCAATCACACTTTGGATTCACCTGCTGCTATTGAGGAATGTAAGATTGAGTGGGCAGTTATTTTCATCCATGTGCAATTCAACATTCTACTGGTCTTTAATGATTCTACATATTTTTTGAGTGAGACCTTAAATTCCTGATTATCCTTTCAAGAATGCGTCTATAATGAATATCTTCAGAAGACAGAGATAGGTAGTATCTCCCTCCAGAATAAAGGGCAGGATGCTTACTTTTCAGTGTAATGAAGATAGTAATCAGCTAGTGCCAAGGACAAGCATACCATCACCTATTTAAAAAATTCAAATTCCCTTTGTTAAGGGTCCATCTAATGTGATGTAAACCAACACATGTATACACATTATCTTTCACTCTTGAAGTCACACTTTGGAAAATGGTGCTGACATAATGATTACTAGGATTGCACAGAATCAGAAGTCTTATGTCTAGTACAAATATTGTGGGGTCAAAAACTTCTCCTCCCAACCTGTGGGAGGAGTCCTTCAAACGATTGGAGACAGCCTCCATTAAAGACCACCTCACTGTAAATCACAGCTCCTTCTGGCCCAGTGAGACAAGAAATATTCAATCATAAACAACGTAGGGCCGCTTCTACTTCCTGGATCTTGCCTGCTCTCCCACCTTGAGATTGGAGAACGTTAATAAACTGCTTTGTGCTTGCTACTTTCCTTCTGGCTGTCTTCACTTGCAGATCCGCAGGTAAGTCTTTGCATGGGGAATCCAAGTATGAACAGCTCCATTCACAAAATGCAGACTCTCACACACACAAAGTTCTATTTATATCCCACATCAGCACTCCCCACCTTATTCAGATTCCATAGGGAGTAGTCAATTAATAAATATTTCAGCCTTTGAAAAGTATACTCATTTTAAATAGTTTGTAGTTCCCTGAAAATGACAGACTGGTAAATATTTGACACTCGTGTTGGAGGCAAAGTAGTGTTGTGCTGGTAAATGTTTAACAGTCAACGCTCCGAAGAAGGTGGAGGAGCTGGTTTGAAGCGTTTGCCAATTTCCATGGTGTAAAATCTCCCACCAACGCCAGCTCGATGGTATCAATTTAACTTCATTCAACACAAATCTTTGATCAATTATGAGCCAGCAAGTTCTGACACACCATTAATCACAAACCTTGTCATACAATTGTGAATGAATGGGTGTTTCAAGGGATGATGGGCGCTGCTTTTAATGGTGCATATAAAATTGAATGCAAGATATTTCTAATTTGGGACAATTTGAAATACTTTTCATCAGGTAACCTGCAATTTACTTGAGTGATGTTTTCATTGAATCTGTTCTTTGAATCTGAATTGCATTTTTCAATATTAATTTTTGACCCATGAAAACAATAGTTGCTTACAACATTTTCCATTAAAAACATTTTTCATTTTCATCACTGACCCTCTTTACTGAATCCTCAGTTTTTAGCTAAATATTTTCTAGATAAGTATAATATCCCCCCATAAGAAAATGTTGACAAAATATATATTTTTATCTTTCTGGCTATGTCTTGCTGTTTTGATATTAAAACAGAGGGCTTTAAGGAACTACAGGACAGGGGTGCTGGGTGGCTCAATCAGTTAAGCATCTGACTTCAGGTCATAATCTCACAGTTCATGAGTTTGAGCCCCATGTCAGGCTCTGTGCTGCCAACTCAGAGCCTGGAGCCTGCTTCAAATTCTGTGTCTCCTCTCTCTCTGTCCCTCCTTCACTGACACTTGGTCTCTCTCTCTCTCTCTCTCTCTCTTCTCTCTCAAAAATGAATACATGTTAAAAAAATTTTTTTAAAGATACAACAGGTCAAAATTGTTTTGCTTTATCTCCCAAAACTGACTCTAAGCTATATGAAACCTTGAAATTTTTTTAACTATTTACACAATTAGATGTCACATAAAATTTTACACCAGAATATTCAGTCACAGAATATATTTACTTCATTTGTAGCCAATATATTATTGTCAGCCTTAAAAATAAAAGTTATATAACCAGAAAAAAAAGTTTATTCAGAAATTACAGACGAACTGAAGTTCAGCACATGCAAACTATGGCAAACCATAGGCAAGACTGAAGAACAAAGAAGGAGAGTTTCCTTTTATAAGGAAAGAAGAAACTTGAAGAGACTGGTTTGAACAAAAATTCATTGTTTGGAGTTGTAGAGGCTTCTCATTGGCTGAGTTGTGTCGAGTTTCTTACCAGCCGGTTTGTTGCCAGGCAAAGAGAAAGTCTTTCTTTTTCTTACCAGTGTTAAGCTTTTTTTCTGCTGGTATAGGTAAAGTAAGTTTCAATTACATGGAATGTGAGAGCCTTCCTTTCATTGCTTCTTGACTCCATTTTGAATTAGGTTTCCTTTATTCATTTTCACACTCTAATAGCATTAAGGTAGTCACAAAGGGGAAAAAAAGTGTTTAATGCTTGTTTTTGAATATAGCACATGGCATCACCATATTAACCTACCTTTCAATATTACTCGGGCTTCTTTGTACCATTCTTCTGTAAATAGAGGTCGGACCTATTTTCAAAATTCCACTACACATGGCATATGCAAATGTCACTTTTGCTTTATCATGTTCATGATCTGTAAATGCTAACATGTAGATTCTCTCACACTGTGCTGAAGAGTTTGCACTATGCTTTGTACTCTAATATTGTTGTGCCCAAGTTTTTAAAATCGCCCCAAATCGCCCCAAAACAAACACCAGAGACTGCTGGGGAGACCAAGTCCCGCCTGCAAAAGCAAAGGGCCTTTATTACAAGCTTAAGCTCGGGCTCACACTCTCCAGCCGACCCGCCAGCCACGTGGAGAGAGCCCCAACAAAGGCAGGGCAGGGCCTTTTATGCCTTTGGGAGGGGGAGTTGCAGGAAATGATGACAGGTGTACAGTGATCCAATCCCTGCCCCCCCATCAACACTGGCAGTTGTGGGAGCCCATCACACCATCCGGAGCACTGACCAATCAGAGTGGGCCCAGGACACCCCACGTGGGCCGTGACTAGGCCCGCCTCTAGAAAGGTCGAAGGTATCCGCCGGCCTTCCCCGATTGGGCGCCACAGGAGTTGTCCCTCCTTAATGTGCTGCCCTTTCAGGAGAACTGGCGCCTTCCCTTTAAGTACAGGGGAAGGCTGGATCAGACCTGCCGCGGGCAGGGAACGCCCCCACCATGACCAACGGGCGCATCTCCACTGGGGAGGTGCATGGGGACCGGCTCCAGGAAGGCTGGGACGGCCTGGTGGTGAGGGCCGGATCGGACCTGCCTCCTTACAATATAATTATTTTTCATCTCTATTAGAACACATACAGAGTGTAAGATGAAGCTGAGAAACCCCAGTCACCACCAAAGAAATCAATTATAGACTCTTCTCTCACAGGAAAAGGTTTACATTATTTGTTGGCAGATGTCCAGTTTCTATGAGGAATACACCCTTCTCCTGACCTTGGAGAAAGGCGAGCATTCTCAGAGTGGCTCATTTGACAAAACGGGTTATTGAAATTGTGGCATTGTTTTAAAAGTAGACGGAGGTCTTGGTTTTAATTAAGGAGTTTATATTTTCCAGGGATGCTAAAGAAACTAGCAAGGGCTCAGAGAGGAAGGCTGTTTGAAAAGCAGAACTGATAATAAATAGCTCAGTATTACATAGCAATCCTAATTTCAAATTCCAAAACCGTGTCCTCTGGAGATGGGGGGTGCTGCAAGTAAATTCAGTCTTGAGTTTTTTTTTTGTTTTTTTTTTTTGTTGTTGTTACAGATATCTGTGTCTTACTCTAGAACACTCTGCACAGGTTATATCAGTAACTCCACAAATTTCTTTTCACTTACATTGAAAGTTTGAATTTAAGCCATGTTCTCCAAGGTAAAGGGTCAGGGGTTTTATCCAGTAAGCCACCAAACGCCTCATTTCAAGTACTTTTGAGTCCTGGTATTTCTTTGTGACAGAAGACACTCATGAGAAATTATGCACTGTGCCGGAGGGTGAAGAAGTAAAAGAAAGACAGCCTTATTAAGAGTACATGTGCTACAGCCCGACAGATTTTGACCTTCACAATGACACAAAGGCAGAGATGAATGCAAAGCAGCTCCACGGCTGTTAAACATTGTAACAAGACAAACTTTAGGACATCTAAAGAAAAAGTGAGACTGTTTATCAATACAGGGAGGATGAAAACACATTGGTCTGAAATTCAAAGATAGAAAACTTTAAAAACTGAGAGTCAAAGAAGAGAGTAAAGAAATGGGCTATGAAGTGATCGGTATTCTTGTTTCATACTGTCTGATACTGCTTATCTCCCATACATGGTTAAATGGTCAGTTAAACTGCTGCCTTCATTTTGAAGACAACAACGATGATTATTACCCAAATAAGGACCCATGGACAGAATACTTTCCAGCTTACTTTTTCAAAGGATATTCTGACTGGAAAATAAATATACCAACATTTAAACACCAAAAAGATATGAGCAAATATGAGAGCACTACTGAATTATATTTTGATGCTAAATTAAGGAGGGTAAACTATTATAAAAACAAACGAAAAACTTACCTGATGCTGTCAGTTCCATGTTGAGCAAACAGCACTGTACAGCAGAATACAGCCATAAAAATTCCTATGTTTAGCTTTAAGTAAAAAATACTGCTACATTCTGTCGTATAGTTGTTACTAATGAATTTCACTATACCCATGCTCTCATTAGCAGAAAGTTGTCTCCTCTTCCCTGTCTTCTCACAGCTTTGCAAACCAAAGCATCCTGGTTTGTGTCTTGTATACAGTCTAATTTAAAGTGGTTTAATTCTCCCTTCAAACACCAGGGAGAAGACAGGACTGGAAAGCCCACTGCAGCTACTGATTCTCAAACTGTCAGAGGTCCCACTCAGCAGCACCCAATTACAATGGCTCATGAAACTCCTTAAAGACCCATTTTCATCTCAAAAAAACAAAAAAGAATAAATCACAACCACCAATATGTTAAACTACTTTAGAAAAATCTAACATTCAACATCATAATTTAATTAATATATTTTATCCATGAATGTTTTTATTATGGAGTTTCTTAAGAACAGAAATGATTCTGCATTTTTCATTTTTTAAATTACAGCTATAATTATATTTAAATTTAAAATAATTTTAGGGGCACCTGGGTGTCTCAGTCAATTAAGCGTTCAACTTCAGCTCAGGTCATGATCTCATGTTTGGTGGCTTTGAGCACTGTGTCGGGCTCTGTGCTGGCAGCTAGCTCAGAGCCTGGAACTTGTTTTCAGATTCTGTGTCTCCCTCTCTCTCTGACCCTCCTCTGTTCATGCTGTCTCTCTCTCTCTCTCAAAAATAAATAAAACATTAAAAAATTTTAAAAGTAAATAATTTTAAATTGTATTCTATCACAATTTGTTAGTGAATTTTTTATTTTTTGAAACCATACTCATTAGGAGGAGGAATTGATTTTGTATAAGGCTCATAGGTCAGAATTCATAATCATTTTTACTGGCTTAAAATATATGTTATCCTGTCATAAATATGGCAGTGATATATATCTGTAAATTTAAAAGGTATATATTAATGTCAGGACATAATTTCAATATGTATTTTCCAAAACTTCTTTTAAAATTTGCCCAAATACATTATTTTTCTGTTTACCCTTTAGATAACACAAAAGATAGATAGATACTTCATATTTACTATACAATGGCTTATTGGATAGTTGAAAAAACACAGAAGTAGCTGTTGACTAAAGTAATATAGAATGAATATCAATTAATTAGCACTATATGTAGATATAGTCTCTTATTCTTTGATTATTAATCTCTCACTGTTCTATATCAAAGGTAAACTTATTTTGTCCTATAAGTTAACTAGTAGAATAATGGATTCACATCTCTCTACAGCGTTTGTGTCTTTATGTAGGCTATATTCGTTCAACTCTATCAAATGCATTCTAAATGTATGCTGTATAAAACAATAACATTACTCAGGAAAATTAAATCATCTGGGAAGCAGTTCTCAGATTTTTACCCTGAAATCAGAAATACTTAAAGGGCTTAACAAAACAGATATCTAAGTTTTAACTCCAGGATTTATGATTCACTTGACCTCAATCTGGGGTGGGACTCAAGAATTTGTATTTCTCCTGGTGCCTGGGTGGCTAAATTGGTTACGTGTCTGACTTCAGCTCAGGTTAAGATCTCATGGTATATGAGTTCAATCTCCAAGTCAGGCTCTGTCTGACAGTGCAGAGCCTGGAGCCTACTTCAGATCTGTGTCTCCCTCTCTCTCTGTCCCTCCCCACCCCCCACTTGCACTCTGTCTCTCTCTCTCTCTCTCTCAAAAATAAATTTAAAAAAATGAATTTGTATTTCTCAAAAATTCCCAGTGATACTATATTCCTGCACTTTGGGAAACACAGGTCTAGAAAATCTTGTGTTTTGAACAAATTAATGGGTGATTCTGCTGGTTTCCTAAGATTAAGGAACACTATGTTTTAAACTCTTTTTTAATGTTTATTTAGTTTTGAGAGAGAGAGATACAGAGTATGAGCAGGGGAGGGGCAGAGAGAGAGAGAGAGAGAGGGAGTCACAGAATCCAAGGACACACAGAGAGAGAGAGAGGGAGACACAGAATCCAGAGCTGTCAGCACAGAGCTTGACAGGGGGCTTGAACCCGGGAACTATAAGATCATGACCTGGGCTGAAGTCAGATACCCAACCAGCTGAGCCACTCAGGCATCCCAGGAAACTCTATTATATGACTGAGCTTCTGATAACCCCCTAATGTCAAAGCTTTTATACTGTCTATCATCTCAGCCTATTCTGACTTATTGCCACATTTCTTCTTGCCACACTCCTATTCACTGTTAAGCATGATTTATCTGTGAAGTATAATTCAACACAATGAAAATTTAGAATTTGAAGAAGTTAGTTATTTCTTTCTTGATATGTAACACAATTTTTATGTGATTACATTCCAACTTTGGTTTAATATTCCGTCTCTCTGCCCAGATTGTGCGTTACAAATGTAAATGCTTACAAGGACCAAGAAGACAAAATAAATGGGATGAGTTGGATGGAAACTGGAAAACTGGATAGTCCATGCTCTGCCTAAAGGCAAAAACAATTGACTATTACTGTAAAGACTACACGCCCAATATTAAAAGCAATGAGGGTTTTTAAAGAGGGAAATCAAATCTAGATGTGTGTAGGCGTGTAAATGTGGGCATTTAATATTTGTTGAGTGAATAAGTAAAGAAAATAATTACAAATCTTATCTAATTAGGTATGATTTACATAAACTTTATTTTAGGTTAGTTTTAGACCTATAGAAAAGTTGCAAAGATAGTACAGAATTTTCCTGGTGCCCCTTACGACTCTTATTTTTACCATTTTCTATTTTTGTGGTATATTTGTCACAACTCAGGAGCCAAATCTGATATAATATTATTAACTAAACTTCATAGTGCTGGAGTCCAGCTCCTGCAGGTCCAGGGCTCCCTGAAGGATGAACAGTGTAGGCGAAAGAGAGTGAGAGAGCCTCGGCTTCTTTCTGCTCACCAGGCAGGCATCTCTGCACTGACCAGAGAGTCAGCTTTATTTATTGAGAAAAATGTATGGGGTACAAAAGAGGAGTGGCAATTGCCTTAGACAATGATTTCTAATGACAAATTCTTTGGTATGTAAAAATTTCTCAGAACATAGATTGGTAGAAGACTCATGCATTATCTTTATCAATAGTGATTGATGTAGGTGACTAGATGCTTATCACTTGGGGAAGGAAGGTATCTTTAGCACTCAAATACAAGGCAATGTTTTTAACACAGCAAAGGCAAGAGTTAGTCCTTTGTGAGCAGGGGTCCATAGCCTGCCTTCTCAGGGGGAAGAAAAACAGGTTTCTCAGGATATGTAATATTTGCTCCTATAATCAGAAAAGAAGAAACTCCTATAAGTTTTTTTCATAAGGTACAATTCGCATATTTTTAGCATAAGAAGACAAGTCACTCTTGACGCCAGTTGGCAATGTGCCCTGGGGGTAGACGTCAGTTGCCATCTGAAGGTGGGAGGCCCCAGCCTTGCAAACCTGCCTTACGTCAGAAATGGCTTCTAGCCTCACAGTTTATTCAGATTTCACTGATGTTCTTTTTCGTTTCCAGCATCTCATTCAGGACACACATAGTTAATTATTGTGTCTTCTTGGACCTCCTTTGGTCATCATGTAATTCATAAATTGCTTGTTTTTGAGGACATTAGCGGATTGTAAGGAGTACTGCTAAGGTATTCTGTGTTATGTCATTCAAATGGGGTTGGTTTATCTGGTATTTTTTCTGCCGTTAAACTAAGGTTATATGGTTTGTAAAAAATTACATAGAAATAAAGCACCATGTCATCACGTTACTTGAAGTCCATGTTGTCAACAGGACTTAATCATGGATGTTATTAATCATTACTTGCCAGGCTTCTCCACAGTAAAGTTAACCCTGCCTCATTCTGATAATCTACTCCTTCAAAACAAATCACTAAACAGAACCCACACTCAAGAACGGGAAGAGAATTTTCTCCATCTTCTCAAAAGGAGAGAATCTTCATAAATTATCTGGGATTCATTTGTAAAAAAAAAAAAATTCATCTTGTCTTCCTCATAACAATAATCTTTTAATAAAAAAATTAATAAAAAAGCATTTTTCAATTTGACATAATGTGACATTATAAGGAAAAGTATACTATTTTTTATTTTATTCTAATGGAGCAATCTTTATAATTAAAATATTACTTTCTAAATTCAGATAGTTTGTAATACCTTTTACAAATGTGGCTTCTAAATTGGGTGCATATTGATGAAATATCATAATCAGAAATGATTTCCATATTCCAGAGGAAAAGCACAAGCCTGAATGAGTTAGTAAAGCAAATCTTTACAGGGATAAAGCAGGATAATGTAAGGCTTTGTAGAGCATGTAATATACAAGGGGCAAGGATAAACAGCGCATGTTGCATTTGATTAACTGCGCTCCAATAGCTAACCAAATTTTAGATATCCTTTGCTATGGCCGACAAAGGGACAAAAAACAACAGTAAAGAGAAGAATAGAATTTTAGCCCAGGAAAGGACCTCAGCCACCATTAATCTGATAAACTCATGTCATGTATAAGGAAATATTTAACCTGGAAATATTGAAAGACTTACATTGTGGTGTACAGCTATTTGAGGAATAAATAGCATTATCTCCCATTTTTTGGACTCCCAAGTCAGTGCTTTATTATTGCACTCTATTTTACTATGAAGAATCAGAGAAGAAAATTGACCTTTACCCAGAGAGAATGCTGAATTGCAGTTTTCTTCATTTGTTCTTGTTCTGGTTTGTTATGTGCGTTGGGCTAAGGCTGAGGGTATTTTTTCCATGAATTTTCTTCATAGGGCTTTATATTATAGATGGCTACGAGTAAAGTTTACATGAAATGTTGGTGTTTAAAGAAACAACATAATGAAGCTTCTCAAGAACTGGAAATTTCCATTTCCACAGACCTTGCTCAGAAATCCCATTTCCCCATTGTTTTCCAGTTTCCAATTATGTTTGACTTCTTGGATTTTCTTGCAGCTCTGACTTGTACACCAGCACAGACTTTTTCTCTGATTCACTGACTTCCCCATTCCAGGGGATTTTTTTTTTTCCTCAAACTCTCCCTCAGTCCTCATTTTTTCCATTGCGTTTTGTTTTGTTTATGCTTCACTCGTCTAGACTACTCAATGAAGGAAAAAGGGAAGTATTCCTTTTAGAAATACGGACATGCTTCAGTTTAAATCAGGTGGTTGGAAAAACAAAGAATGATAGAAATGACCATCGAATTTGTTATTTGTATTAGTATGCTCAGGCTGCCATAACAAAATGCCATAGACAAGTGGCGTAAGCAACAGGGAATTGTTTTCTCACAGTTCTGGAAGCTGGAAATCCAAGATCAAGGTATCAGTATGATTGGTTTCTGGGGAGAGATCTCTTCATGATAAGATGGCTATCTTATTATGTCCTCACATGGCCCTTCTGAGGTGCATGCATGCAGACAAAGAGAGAGGGCTGGATTTCAGGTAAGCTTCTTATGAGAATACTAATCCTATCAGATCAAGGCCCCTCCTTAATTACTTCCTTAGAAACCCCACTCCAAATGCAGCCACACTGGGATTTAGAGCTTCAACATACAAACTTTGTGGATAAACAAGACTGCAGTCGATACAGTTACTTAATCAAATAAGAATAAATAAAAAAGCAAATAAATATATAAATAAATAAACAAATAAGTACAAAAAATGATAGGACCATGGATTTGAAGATTTAAGATCAGGTATTTCTAAATGTTAACCTTAAATGTGTACCAATCTGACTTAACAATTAACTAGGGATTTCCATCAAAATGTAGATTCCCAGTGTATATTATGACAGTTTCCTAAGTGATTCCTAAAAAAAACTGATTTATAACAGCTGATTTGAAACAAAATCCAATTCACTGGTAGTCTATTTTTTAGTTACATAACAAAAAAGACTATAAAGCCAAGCTTGACCCTAATTTGAAAGTACTATACATGATGCGAAGCTCCTACTATGGGCACAGAAAGTTACAGTGATGGCAGACATGGCATATGTGTGTCATACTTGTTAAAAATTTGAAAAGACAGATGTGTAAGATTCTTATCTGCAATGTGTTCCTTTAACTGAATATGATGTCCTTTCAGTTTTTGAAGTTAACTTAAAAGTAAATTTAATTTGAAAACTTCATAGCAAAAGCTAAACCTAACATTCTATAAATGTCAAATGTATCGAAAGTTTTATTATATATACATAAGAAGAAAAAAATAAAAAATACAATAAAGGCTAAATAATGGGAGGCATTTTCTTGAATAATTCAAGCAACCATAAAACTAAACCTCTTCAATATTTGGGTATTCTTTTTTAATAGAAAAAAAGAAATGTAACAGGTTTTGCAAAGACCTAACTCCTAGAATTAATAGATGTTGGCAAAATGCAACTACGCCTGTCTTTAAATGAATTCTTACGAGCACAGCTAATTGGGGCAGACTTATTTGTCTTCGAAGAAAGAAGTCTCTAGAGTGAATTAATGGTTTAAAAGTACATAAAAGGTTATCACAGAATAATATTGGACATTTGTTTCCATCTCAAAAGACATGACATAACCAGTGATCTATTAAAGGATAAATCTGAAAATTTACTTTGAGCATGCCACTAAATGAGCTGCTTTTAGGGATAATCCAAAGAGACAACATGTCATCTAACTTAAAGAATGCAGGAGTTAAAGGTGGGATAAGCCAGTGCAAATAAACTAGGCATAGTTAGCTTCAGTGAGGGCTGAGAAATAATGATTTAAAGAAATAAGTTAAAGTGAAAAATATTAGAACCAATTAAAAAAGTAGAACTTTATTAATGCAAATAACTCTTCAGCCAAATTAATCTTTTTATTTTTTTCCAAAGGATTATAATCCCCTTTTTATATTACTAGTGTTAATATTTGAGAGCAGACAATGTACATAAAAGTGATGAAGATACTTCAGGATTATCTGAATGGGGACCAGGTGTGGAAGTTAATATTCTGCCGTTTAGACAACAGCCTGGTCCAATGCTTTAGAATTTTAAATTTATCACTTTGTTCATTATTTATACATGTCCATTGGCAGCTTGCCAATCATAATGTATGCACAGAGACAAAAGCCATATAATTAGCTGTGGGTGACCTGTTTTGGCTAGAAACCTCTCTGCTATACGTCAAAAATATTATTTGAAACAAGTACTTTGAAAAAATATTTTTTAGGAAAGACAAAACTGTCACTAATAAACTTATGTCCGTATCGGAAAGTGCTCATGTATTCTTTCCAACATTATGTGTTTGTTGTAATAATGGTATTAGCTGACTTGGAGGATATAAATTATTTTCTAGGTAATGTTTGCTAATATTATAGGAAAAGGTATTTGCTATATGCATCAAGATGGAGAATAATGGTGCTGACTTTTCTGTAACTTAACAGTAGACTCTATTTTCCCATTTTATTTTATGTGCATTTTGAACTGCATATGCACTCTATTTCATAGTTGATTTTAGCACAAGATCCAGATGTTGCTGACACATCTGTTTTCGTACCTTTATATAAATGAACTTCAAAATGATACTAGCAACTCTGGGGACTGCATTAGTCACAACAAAAAGTACATATTTTTGTCTTGTCTACATAGGGATCATCTATGTATAAAGTAGATGTAGAGGAGCTAGTCATTTTTTATGTGTCCTTGCAATGAAGTTATTTACATACTACTGATTTGGTATGCCCGGCCATCTGGTTAGGGATGAAATGCTGCACTTACTTTTTTTCTTTTGCCTTTGTTTAAAAGGACTTTCTAAATGTTATCAATACCAAATGTTCTATGATTATTTATACTAATAACCTGAAAAATACTTTCTTTTTTTTCCAGATTGTTGTGTGATATATTTCTCAATTTACATACCATTTGATTTTTAGCTGACTATGTAAAATGGTAGAATTAAATACACCGTTTTGAGTGTTTTTATAGATGTTGCAGGACACATACTATTTATTAATCACCAGGTGAAACAGTAATTATATACCACCTGCTCATTTACAAGTAAAGATGCAGCCTGGTAGTTAAAAGCTCAGGCAGAACAAAGTGTTTTGTGGCAAGAATGGCTGTTGGCTTTGTGGACTGTGTGAATATGGGCAGGATATAAATTTCTCTAAGTCTCAATTTCTTTATCTGTAAAGAGAGGATAGTTATAGCATTAGTTCACACAGTTGAATTGCGTACATTAGATAACCTATTTAGATGTCTTTGCCCAACATCAACTATATAATATGTACTTTTGAAAGGATACCTATTTGGGTGAATATGATTAAATAGAGAGTAATTAAGATATTTTCCATAATTTTAGAAAAGTTGGATTTATTATTACCTACTTAACTAGTCTGATAATTTTAATACTGAAGATAGACTATTAAATAATATATATTTTTATTTTAATCTACTAATTCAACATCACAAGAAATTTATGATGTCATGTTCTAAATTTTTTAAATGTTATTAAAAATCTTCTAATAAAATGTCTAAAATACATTTATACACAAAGACTTTTCTAAATCTTTTTAAAAACAGCTTTAAATAGATATAATTAATACATAAAACTGCATATATTTAATATATAAAGTATGGTCCATTTAGATACATAAATATACTTGTGAACCCATTACCACAATCAAGGTAATGGACATATCTATTATCTCCAACATTTTCCTCAGGTCCTTGGGTGCCTTGTGTGTGTGTGTGTGTGTGTGTGTGTGTGTGTTACAAGATCTACTCTCAACAAGTTTTTGAGTACACGGTGCATACTAGTTGACTAGAACCAGTGTATTGTATAGCATGTTCCTTCTATCATCCATGACAACATTGTCTGGTTAGAGTCTCTGTTTTCTGAAGGAATTTTGAAGCACCCTCTTGGGGCACCATAGCAGAGAGCAGTGTGATGCAGTTTCTGGCCAAGTTCTGAATTTCTGCTTTCTCTCATTTGGGCCAGCAGTTTGTTATAAGTTGTAGCCCTGCCTCCTTCCATAAGCAGGAGAGGATCACCACCTCATCAGGCTCTAAGACTCAAAGACTGGCTTCAGGCCAGCCATCTTGCATGAAACATATTTTCGCTCCATTGTCCAAAATGAGCTGAGGTCCCAGGCCCCAGTGCCTACGTCTAGCAAGAGGTCCCTAGTGGCTTCAACATGAATGCCCCATGGTTTCTTTCTTTTGTCTTGTTTGTTTGTGTAGTTTGTTTGCTATTTTTTTCCGGTCTACATTGATGTTTTAATTAATTTTCAACCTAACTATACACTTTTTTTATATGGATTTGGAGCAAACACAGTTTGTCAGGGTTTGAATGATTGTTTCTTTTGTACCAGAACTTTTTCATATCATTTTTATAGTATTCTCCAACCAAATTTTGACGTATTATATATTTTAAGTTAAGTCATGTCATATGGAAGAGCTTCTAACACGCATAAAAAAGTTTTGGGTTTTGCTAAAGTTTACATGAGTAACCTGAATGTTAAATAAGGCATGACTAAAATCTAAATTCAAAGATATGACTTTATTTCATAGACTGCCTAGAATATACTTTTTTTAACTTTGTAAAATTTTTTAAAATTTATTTTTTAGAGGGAGAGAGATAGTGTAAGTAGGGGAGGGTCAGAGAGAGAGACACACACACACAGAATTAAAAGACAGGCTCCAGGCTCTGAGCTGTCAGCACAGAGCCCAATATGGATGGGTCTCTAATCCACGAACGTGAGATCATGACCTGAGACAAAGTCGGATGTAACCAACTGAGCCACCCAGATGCCCCAGAACACAATTTTTTAATCATTTGCAACTGACATCTTTGAAAGATTCTTAAATACATATTTAAACTACATGTTTTATTTGTCCTGATGATATTCATATTTTAAAAGATAGTTCCATTATTATATTTTATTGTATTATATAATATTAGAACACAACCATATCTAATTATAGAGATTTATGATAGGAACTCAGAAAAATTTAGTGATATAGAAGGAATTCACTTGAATGTAAAGAATGAAAAGAATATAACAGTTCTCTATGTCTGTAATCTTTCAAATATGGTGATATTACACTGTCAGGATAATTTTCTTCTTTATGATTATGGCAGTTATCATAATACAGATTATTGATGGAAAAGCCAATATCATAAGGTTTTAGACTTGAGGTCTGTTTCAAGATCCTTAGATGAGAAATGATGAGGAACATGAACTTGGTTTATTGATTAAAAAGGATATGAAAGATGTGAACTTAGATGTAAGTTTTTTAAATGTTTTTAATTAATTTGTTTGTTAATATTTATTTATTTCTGAGAGAAAGAGAGACAAGGTATGAGCAGGAAAGAGGCAGAGAAAGAGGGAGACACAGAATCCAAAGCAGGCTCCAGACTCTGAGCTGTCAGCACAGAGCCCAATGCAGGGCTCAAACCTGAGCTGAACCTGACCTGAAGTTGGATGCTTAACTGTCTGAGCCATCCAGTTGCCCCTTGTTTTGAGTTTTAAAATATGATTTATCCTAGACATGTTTCTTGTGCACTTGAGAAGAATATGTATCCAGTTGCTCTTGGATGGAATGTTCTGTATATATCTTTTAAGTCTTCATTTTTATCCTGATTTAACAAACAGTGTGAACTAGGGCTACCCTCCTTTTACTCATCTGTATAATGTGTCTCTCATTTTTGACACATGAAATATTAGGCATTTCTTTCTGCTTAACATGTTCTCTGTATCTCTAAGCCAACTTATAATTTCTGGAAAAACAACAACAAAAATTATCCAATGGAATGATGTATTAATGAAACCAGTTTTCTTTGGGAATTTTAGTGTGGAATTTAAGATATGATAGGTGAGAAAGAAACTAAGATTTGGAAATATTTCTTTTTTTAGCAGTAAGATTCTAGGTAAAACAACTATTTTAGAAACCAGAATAAAATACTGCCGAATGCATTTCTGACCGGAAGTCACATTGCAATAGTAGTTGTGGATGAAATTCCTATATAACGGATTGTATTTCAAAGGAATAATAAAAAATATTGTCAGTTTCCAAGATCTGCCCGCTCCACTGAGAATTACAATTTAAATGAATCCATGAGCCCTCCTATAGAGGAAGGAGTCTGATTTCATCAAAGTGGACTCAGCCTGTGGCATGCTGTGTTTGCTTGTGGCCCAAGTCACAGCCCGCTGGGGAGTGGCGGCCCCTGCCATTGGTGTCAGTCAGGGGGCAGACATTTCTCTCTCTGTATCATCAATGAGCTCCAGGCCCTGTGTCCGTCAAACTGCAGTGAGATGCTGACAGTGAGCTGCTGCACAGACAGACCAGGGAGAGGTTATTACTCTGTATTTAAAGGGCCCAAGAGCTGCAGGAAGACAGTGTTCCTGCTTCTTCTAAGTGGCATGTGTGAAGAGATAACTGATTTAGCAGCTCTGACAGCCCACAGGAAACTTGATCCCGACAGAAACAGAATGTGAAATAACAGGAGTTCTCATTCTTGAGTTTAAGAAAGAGAGGGGATTAAGAATTGAGTGGCGCTAATAAACCAGGCATTATGAGCGGTGCATTAAACATATACTTTCATTTAATTTCCCAAAACACTGCATATGCTTGTAGAGTTTAGATAATATAACTTGTCATCTAGTATATAAGTAGTTGTAGGAAGGGGAAAAAATCCAAACACAGGGACGAAAAGTGTGAGTTCTGGAATCCTGCAACTTTGGTTTCAAAATTTGTTTCAACTACTTCCTAGTGATGTGACGAACAAGTTTTCTAAACTTTTTGTGCCTAGTTTCCTTATCTGCAAAATGTAGGTAGTGTTTACATAACATAGTTGTAAGATTCAATAGAGATTATCTCTATTAATTACTTAGACAAATATCTAATGTTTAGGAACTCCCTAGAAAATGTTTGATATTATTTTCCAATGATCTTCAAAATCTATGCTCATTCTAAAATGTCATTCCGCTTCCTGTGTTTGAGTGTGATAATTGAAATACCCACTGAAATATGTTTTTTAATGTTTGTGGACTCTGCATAAAATACAATCACATCATCCTCATTTATATAATGGATTTTAATCAAGGTGGTAATCTTATACCATTTGTGCATTTGTTAAAACTCAACTTGTTTACCCCTGTCGCTTAGAAGATGCTCTTTTATGAATTATAAATAATACATTATCAAAAATGGAAAACTTAGTCTATAACTTTGTAGCCTTCAGATTGTTAGTAGGGAGCAGTAAAGACACACAAAAACATTTTTAAGTAAGTGAAAAAGATAAGTGCATTAAAAGAAACAAAAATACAGATAAAATGCTGCAACTAAAATGTTATTTTTGTACCATCTTCTGAATGCCTCATAGATCTTGAACTTAACATGTTTGAAGAACACTACTTACTTCCCTATCCCTATTGCAAAATTACTTTTCAGTCTGTTTTGTATGTTCTGTTGAATGAAATGGATTAATAATCTGATTTGCTCTTATTCAAACCAAATCTTTGTGAATTACATAGTATTAGGCAAATATGTTCTAAAATGTACTTATCCTTAGGTAGAAGCATATATTCAATAAATATTTAAATAATGCCTCTCATAGGCATTCACTTCTTTTTAAGTTTCTAAATGATGGTTGACAAGGAGAATTTAATGCCTTTGAAGAAACAGACAAACCCATGCACAATACAATGCACTAACTATAAGTAAGCACACTCGCAAAACAAAACAAAAAGATATAGAAGTATATTGTCCTCTCAAATCTTCAGGCCTCTGTTCCAATGTTACCTCTACATTATCTATGTAAAATATCAATCCTCTTTCAATATGAAAGATCTCCCTTAATATGTTTTTAATAATAATACATAGCAACAGCTGACTGTGGCATGTTTGTTTATTTATTTATTTTTTTTACCCCATAAGAGCAAGAAAATCTGAAAGGGCAGGGACTATATCTTCTGATTGTCATATTCCAGAGTCCAGACAACCTAGAGACATATTAGATACTCAGTAACCACTGTTGAGTAAACGAATGAGATACAGTTGCTTGGGGGTCTGGAAAGGAGAGGCTAATGTGTAACAAGTGTGAAGAAGCAAGAACTTATTAGCAAAGGGAGCACAGTATTTACCTGCAATAGTATGTAAAGAACCTAAAAGTCTGGAAAAATAAAGGAGCTAGTATTTCTGGGATACACTGAAAATAAGACACGTGGTTCAAGAGAGATTAGAAATATACAGTGTCAATCCTTTCAAGGCTTTCTTAAGAATGTTTAGAATTTGTTTTTAATACATTAGGGTGACTAAATGTCTTGAAAGCATAGTAATCTGATCCCATTTATTTAGTGTTTATTTAGTGTGGTTTCCTCTTAAGTATTTTTGTAGATTTTACACATAAAAACCAATCATACTGAGGTATAATTTCCATAAAATAAGATGTGTCCATTGTAATTATTCTGATACATGTGTTCTAATAACTGTACAAAAAGTATATCCACAAACTATTCAAGATATCAAATATTTCCATTACTCCAAAAAGAACCTTGGTTTTTCTTTTATAGGATTAAATCTCAGATTGACAATCATGGATGGACTCCCGACACAACAGCTTTGTTTTTCCTGTACTTGACTTTTGATTTTAAATAAATGTAACTTGACCTAATATACTCATTTGTGTCTGTTTCCCTTTTGGTTACAATTATATTTTTTGAGCCATCCCTGTTGTTGAGTGCATTAGGAATCCATTTATTTTTATTTCCAAGTTGCATTTCATTGTACTAACTCTCTAGGATTTTTTTCTTAACCATTCACTGGTTGGTGGACATTTGGGTTGTTTACAGGTCAGGGTTATTAAGAATAAACCTGTCATAAACATGTAACAAATACATATGTGGAAATATATTCATAACTCTTGGGTAATGAGAGATTAGAACACCTGAGTCATGCAATAAATTTAAGTTTATGGAAATTAACATAAAGTTTTCCAAAGAAGTCCCATAATTTCACATTCTACCACCAGTGTTCTATGAGATTTCCAGTTTCTCCACATCCTCAGCAATACTTGATAATTTTAGAAATTCTGGTCAGTATTTAGTTGCATATTATTATGGCTTTATCTTACACTTTCTTGATATGTAATAGTATTTCCATATTTCCTAGAAACTATTCATGTATCTCCTTTCATGCAGTGTCCATGCAAGTCTTTTGCACAGTTACAAAGGGGAATGTTTATCTTCCAACTGAATTTTAAGGGTTTTTTTTCCTATTTTCTAGATACAGGTCCTTTTTCATATATATATATATATATTTTCCTTTTTCATATATTTGAATTGCAAATATCTTTGGCCAGTCTGAAGCTTACCTTACCACTTTCTTAATACTTAAAAAAAAACCATTTTCAATTTTATTAAATTTAAAATAAATTCTTAACTACTTTAAGCTTCTTATCTCCTAAGGTGTCTTATCCTACTTTGAGGCATAGATTGTTTTAGGTATTTTTTCTAACTTCCCAAGATTTATAGATTTTTATATGATGTTTATGGATTTCTAATTTAATTCAAGAAATACAGTGGGAAGGAAATTTTCTCTATTATTTCAATCTGTTTATATATTTTTTCAGATTTCTCTTATGGGCTTCTATGGCCTATGTTGTAAATATTCCACATGCATTTCAGTAGAATGTGTATTATTACAGTTTGGGTTGTAATGCTCTAAAATGTCAATTAGGTCAAGTGTCTGATTAATATTGTTCAAATTTTCTATATTATTTTTTTAGAGTGGGAGCGGGGGAGGGTCAGAGAGAGAGGGAGACACAGAATCAGAAGCAGGCTCCAGGCTCTGAGCTGTCAGCACAGAGCCTGGTGCAGGGCTAGAACCCACGAACCCCGATATCATGACCTGAGCTGAAGTCGGCGCTTAAATGACTGAGCCACCAAGGCGCCCCTCAAGTTTTCTACATTCTTACTGAATTTTCGGTTGCTTTTCCTATCAATTGCTAACAGAAGTGTGCCAAGACATCCAATTATGATTATTGGCTTGTTCATTTCTGCTTTCATATCTGTCATCTTTTTAACTCATATATTTTTAAGATATGTTGTTATGAACAAACACATTTTTAGATTACTTTGTCTGCTTAGTGAACTGAAGTTTTATTACTAAAAATGTTGCTTTGGGGCACCTGGGTGGTTCAGTTGGTTGAGCGACCGACTTCAGCTCAGGTCATGATCTCCCAGTTCCTGAGTTCGAGCCCCGCATCGGGCTCTGTGCTGACAGCTCAGAGCCTGGAGCCTGCT